>NW_006797698.1:1120323-1151722 GCF_000442215.2 Lipotes vexillifer
CTCTCCCTGCAGGTCAGGGTTCGCGTATTTGAAGACTTCCTTCTGGCCCCAGAAGTTCTTTTAACCCGGTTCTTATCACAGCCACTGAGGTGGGAAGAGTGTCTCCCCTGTGTTTCTTTGGCTACGACTGTCACCTGCTTTGCTCCATGAAAGTCCCAGCAGGCGCGGCACCCGCTGGCCCTCTGCTCCCCCACCCCCATCCCGCCGCCGCTGGCCACGCGGCGCTCCCAGGCCTCTGTCCTCAGCCGGCTTGCCCTCTGCAGCCCCGTCCAAACCTCCCCCTCCTCCACGCGGTGACAACTTCCCAAGCATCTTCCTCCTTCGCTCTGAAGCCAGGGAGGGTTGGCAGCCCTGTCGCTATTACAGCAGCTTCTCCTGCGGCCAGAAAAGCTGCACTTGCAAGACTCGGTGTTTGGCTTCTTCCCGAGAGCCGGTCCGCCTGGATTTCCCTAACCCTGGAGGTGGCAGTTCTCCCCCTGCCCCAGGGGGCACCAAGAGGTGCCAACCATCTAGCTGTCCTTTGGGGCCTCTCCCCGCAGCCTGGCCCGAAGCCCCTTCACTTGCAGGACAAAGCGACCTGCCACCTCCTGCCCCGGACACGTGTGTTCAGGCCTCTGTGCGGTCCGCCTAGACCGCTCCCCCAGGAAGCCCTCCCTGCCCCCGTGCGTGCCGCATACACGTAGAGCATTAGTTTTTACTTGACAGTCTCAACAGCTGAGATCAGTCTCTGAGGGCAGGGACTGGCACTTTCAGGCCAAAGGAGAAGAAAGAAGAGCAGGTGTGTGGGTTCCTCACCTCTCCCTCCCCACCCCCAGCTTCCACTGGGGCCCAGCTGACCCCCGCCCGCCCGGCACAGGCGCAGCGTGCTCGCTGCCACCCCCCCTGCCCCCAGCAGCCCCTCCATCCCAGAGAGGGGCTTCCAGCTCCTGGAACCCAGCTGACAGAGGAACAGAGGTGGTCAATTTCTGAAACAAAGTGATACATTACTCTTGACGGTGTAGATTAATACCTGTGTAAAAATATCTGACGTTTTGTAATTAAAATACCCTTATTTTTATTTAATAAAAAACGTTTGTATTGGGATAACAGAATCACTAAATGTCAGACCTAGAGATCATGTAGCTCAGTGGTTTTCAGTATTTTTAAGCAAGAGAACGTTTACAAAATTATTTAGACCTTTATTCTAAGTAGTATTTGCACGTGGTGAAAATTCAAAACGTACCAGAAAGCACATAATAAAAGCTAGGTCTCCTCTATGCCGTGTCTCTCAGCCAATTTCCCCACCCACTGGAAACCACTGCTACTGTTTTCCTGCAGATCCATCCAGAAATATTTTATGTGTATTCAAGCACACTCACCCACAGACACACACATGTATAAAATATCCGTGTTTATCCTTAAAAACAAAAGGAGGGAGGGGGAACAACAAACAAAAAAACAAAACTAGAAGATGTTTAGGTAGTTGACAATGTTTCCTCATGAATAATGCTGTGATGGACATCTACAGGTATGTACCTCAAGTAAACTGCATTATAGCAATTTACTGGACTTCTAAATAAATGTTTTATTTGGGGTTAATTTTAGATTTACAGAAAAGTTGCAAAGATAATACGGAGAGTTCCCAAATACCCCTTGTCCCGTCTCCCCTAATGTTAATATTTTACAGAACATTCTTTTTGTCGACACGAAGAGATTAACCTTGGCGCGTTCCTATTAAGTGAACTACATATGTTGTTCAGATTTCACCAGTGTTTTCAGCCATGTCCTTTTTCTGTTCCAGGATCCCATCCAGGCCACCACACTGCATTCGGTCACTGTGTCCTGTCTTTTTGGTCCCCTCTGGTGACAGTGTCTCAGGTTGGCCTTGCTTTTCATGACCTTGACAGTTCTGATTTGACTGTTTCATTCCTCATTATGTTCAAGTTTTCCTTTAAAACTTTCAGCACATTTTTATAAGAGCTACTTTTAATAACCGTTGAATGCTAATTTTGTGATCTCTTTCATTTCTGGGTCTCTTTAGTTAACTGATCTTTTTTCTCCTGCTGACACAGGTCGCATTTTCTTGCCTTTTCCACATCTAGTAATTTTTACTGGATTCCACAGTCTGTGCTTTCACGTTGAAGGCTGGATGGTGCTGTGTTCTCATTCTGGTAGCAGTTAAGCTGCTTGAGCGTTGGTCCCTCCTTTTGAAGCTGCTCTCCAAGCGTTCTTAGGATGAGCCTTAACTAGGCCTCACTGCCGAGGCCTGGCCCTTTGGGGGAACGTACGGATGCGCTTGTTACTCAGCGCCTGTCTTGGCTGCTGTGATCTCTGGAAGTGGTTCAGTTCATAGCTTCCCAGGACTCGTTCTTTCCTTGGAACATGTTCTCTGCTCAGCCTCATGGGGTCACGATGACCTGTGAACAGTGATGTGGCCAGACTCAAAACAGAGACCCTTTCTCTGTGTGCTCCCTCCGGCCCTACGTTCTGTGCTGCAAATTCTGGCCCCATTGGCCTCCCTGAGCTGTTATGGGTCTCACTTCAGGGTGGAAAGCTGGGGTGAGGCGAGGCTCACCTTGTTCTCTGGATACTGTCCTGCAGTCCTGTGACCCCGTGTTTGAAAAGAGTCGTATTCTGTATCTTTTCCTACTTTTCTAGTTGTTTACCCCAGGAGGACAAGCCCAGACCCCACAGATGCAGTAATTTTCTCATTTCTTTTTGATCAAATGTTTTCCTTCTCATCAAATTCTATTTTCTTTAAAGGCATTATTTACCATATTTCTTCGCCCCTGCAGTGTTCCTTTTATTCTTCATTTCTGAAATTATTTCTTTTAATTTCAAATTTTTGCTTGAGTCCTGTCATTTGTGAGTTTTCAGATTCTGCTTTTTGTTGTCATTTCACACGACTTACGTCTTCTAGTTTGTTTTGAACGAGTGTTACAGTTTTGATTGCTTCTGGGAGCCTGTCTTCCTGGTGTGCTTTCCTTCTTTCTTCCCCACGTCACCTCAGCTTCCCCTACTTGATGCAGTGGTCATAGGACCGGGGCTGCAAGTACAAAGACTGTCAACAGGGATGTTTTCTAACTATGCTTTTTGTCTTTGTCTTTGTTGTATCCTTTATGTCAGAATTCCTAAAGGGCCTGAAGGGACAGGATGAGCCTTCACCCCCATCTGGCAAGACGGGGGCTCACACTGAAAGCAGCTTCACTGCCTGGTGCTGAAGCCACAGCCCGCGCATTCTGCACACTGGGTAACTGGACCCTCTCTGAATGCGAGTGGACTGAGGGGCAAGGATCTCCCAGACTAGGATTGCTTCCTGCAGTGTAGACCAGCACAGTGACCCAACCGAATGTCCGTCCCTTCTAAAGGTGGGAAAAGTTTGGGTATAAATGACAACAAGGGAAAACAGCCACCGAGGGTAAAGGAATGAATAAAGGGTTATGTGATGGGAATCTAACATTTCATTAGCACCTTGAGAGATGGCACCAGATGCCTCAAAGGGGGAAGCCATATACGGCTGGGACCACTCCTACTTTTGGAACCTGACTGGACTGAATAGTAGAAGCCTGCAAACCCGAGTGGCCTCACCCTGGGAGATTCTCATATGATATGATGACAGACCGGATGGTTCCTAAGGACTGAATGATCCAGTAATGTGCCAGTGCCTTTTGGCTTCTATGGTGGTTTTGCTACTGGGGATCCACGCTCGAAGACAGGGCGGGTAAACTGCGCTACTGTGATTTATAATCAATGCAATTTTGGTCTCTGTCCCCATTTCCGGCAGACATCTCCTGAAAGCCTTGGAATAACGTGGATGATGAGAACGACAAAGGTGTCTTTCACTGCGTGCGTGAACAGCGTGGTAGCGGCTGCCAGGAGTGCCTGGCCGCCGCCTCCGCAGCCACGCTTGAGCTTTCCTTTTTCTCCGTTGGACCTCTCCTGCACAATTTGTATTCTACTCCCAGCAGTTTCTCCCCAGTCTGGGGCCCTGACCTGGAAAGAAGCCCTGGCGGGAAGTTTCCAGAGTTCAGAGGCACTGGGGCACGTGGGCCCCCTGCGCTGCTCCCGGCTTAGCTGCTGCACTCAGACTCACCACCATGTTTCCAGCTGATACCTGTTCCCGATTTCGGGCTCTTTCATGCTGGGATCCACCAGGTGCTCTGTTGCTGCTTCCTTTTGCTTTCTGTCATGTGCGTGGCAATAACACACAGGGCTTACAGCTGTTAGTTTGTTTCCCTACCCACTTTATTTTAGAAATGGTGAGGCTACCTTGTCACCTCGTTAGTTTGAAGACGTTATCCTCGGGTCTTCGGTTTGGCCGTGTAGCTGCTCTAACTGTACGTGGGTATCGACTGGGGGAACATCTGAAAGCTGTACTGCAGCAGCTTCTCTGCCATCTCCTCAGAACCCACATCAGTCTTTTAGCCCTTTTAATGGGTATAAAGTGGTATCTGATTGTGGCTTTACTTTGCATTTCCCTGATAACTGTGACATTTAACACCTTTTCACAGGCTGAGCCATTTTCTACATCTTTGGTGAAGCGTCTATTCAAGTATTTTGTCCATTTTGAAAATTGGTTTAAATTAATTGAATTTGAAGCACTTTATACACTGGGTACTAGTCTGTGGTTTACCTTTTTGTTTTCTCAATGGTGTCTCGAGCAGAAGCTTTGAATTTTGATGAAGAGTCCAATTCATTCATCTTTGACGGCTATTTCTTCCAGTGAGTAATCTTTGTCTCCCTTAAAGTTGTGAAGGTATTCTTTGTTTTCCTCTAAAAGCTGTATAGTTTTCTTTTTTCTATTCAGATCCATGACCATCTTGAAGTAATTTTTGTGTGTGGTATAAGGTAGGGGTCAAGGTTCATTTCTGTCCATAGGGATATAAAATTCTTCCAGCACCATTTGTTGTAAAGATTATTTTTCCCCAGTGGGTTTTGGTTCCTTTGCTGAAAATCAATTACCCATATATGTGTGGGTCTATTTTTGTTCCACCAATCAATTCTTTATCTGTAAGTCATTATTATGGTCCATCTTGAATTGGTGCACATGCTCCAACTTTTTTCTTTACAAAATTACTTTGGCCACTCTTAGTCCTGTGCGTTTCCATATAAATCTAAATTTGAAAATTAGATTGTCACCTTCTACAGAAAGTCTACTGGGATTTTGATGGAGTATAGTATTAAATCTGTAGGTCAAATTATAGAGAATTAACATCCTAACAATATTGAGTTTTCTAATTCACGAATATAGCATAGTTCTCCATCTGTTTAGGTTTTCTTTAATTTCTCTCAGCAGTGTTTTGTATTTCTCATTGCACAAATCTTAAAATTAAGTTTTCATATTTTTGATGCTATTGTAAATTGCAGTTACAATCCCATTGTTTTTTATTTTGAACTGTTTGTTGCTACTATTTAGAGGTACAGTTCATTTTTATTATTTTTTTTAATGAGTTTGTGGGGTCTTTTTATTTTTATTTTTTTGGCCACACGGCTTTTGAGAATCTTCGTTCCCCGATCAGGAATCGAACCCGGGCCCTTGGCAGTGAGAGAGTCCCAACCACTGGACCGCCAGGGAATTCCCACAATTCATTTTTATGTTGACCTTTTATCTTGTGATCCTGATAAACACCTTTACTCTATCTAGTAGTATTTTTGAAAACGCCCTGTGATTTTCTACACACTTGGTCATAGTCTGCAGGTCAACAGTTTTACGTCTTCCTTTCCAATGTACATGCCTTTTATTGCTTTTTGTCACCTATAGCAGTGGCCAAGGCTTTCACTACAAATGTTGAATGTAAGTAGTAAGTACGGGCATCCTTACCTTGTTCCTAAACCAGTTTTTTGTTTGTTTGTTTTTAATGATACTCTACCCATAGTTCTCCATAAATGCCCTTTATCAGGTTGAGGAATTTTCCTTCCTTTCTAGTTTGCTGAGTTTTTACTGTTAGTGGGTATTGAATTCTGATTTTCCTGCAAGATCCTAAGCCTTTTCTCTTGTATTATTAAATAATAATTAACACTGATTCTCTAATCTTAAAGCAGCTTTTGCATTCCTGGGATAAAACCCACTTGTTCATAATGTACCATCCTTCTTACGTATACTGGATGTGATTTGCCAATATTTTGTAAGGGAATTTTAATTCCATATTCATGGAGGACACTGGCCTATGATTTCCTGGTGTACTGCTTTTAAGATGAATAGTTAAGGCTTGCTCATAACGTCAAAATTTCATAGAAGTTTTCCAGAAAAGGTTGTGTATTACTGACACAATTTTTTCCTCCAGTGTTTGATAAAATTCATCAGTGAAACCATCTGTGCCTGCAGTTTTCTTTGTGGAAAGGTTTTTAAACTACAAATTCAATTTATTTAACAGGTGTAGGGACAGTCAGGGTATCTATTTCTTTTTCAAAGAAATTGGGAAATTTGTTTCTTCCAAGGAATTCATTTTCATTTAAGATACCAAATTTATTGGCAGAAATGTGGTTCCTAATAAGCCCTTACTCATTTATAAAATACAGTTTATTTGTTACAGCAATTTTAGGTTCACGGCAGAATCGGGCAGGAACTGTAGAGCACACAGCTTCCCCACCAACACCCCTGCACCAGAGCGGGGTCTTTGTTAGAGCTCGTTAACCTGCCCTGACACATCACTGTCACCCGAAGCCCGTAGCTGACATTACAGTTCACTCTTGGTTTGGTGCCTTCTGTGGGTTTTAACTACCATTACGGTATCATATACAGGAGATTCACTGCCTGAAGAATCCTCTGTGCTCTGCCTATTCATCTTTCTCCCCCCACCCTACCACTGGCAGCGAGTGATATTTTACTGTCTCCATGGTTTTCCTTTTTCCAGAATGACACAGGGTTGGAAAAATACGTAGATTTTTCAGGCGGCTTCTTTCTGTGTAATACACATTTAAGATTTGTCCATGTTTTTTTCTGTGGCTTGATAGCTCATTTCTTTTCAGCACTAAATATTCCATTATCTAGGTGTATCACAGTTTATTTATCCGTTCACCTACTGAAGGACATCTGAGTTGCTTCCAAGTTTTGGCAATTACAGATAAAGCTGCTGTAGACATTTGTGTGCAGGTTTTTGATCATATGATAAGAGTATATTTGGTTTTGCAAGAAACTGCCAAACTCTCTTCCAAAGTGGCTGCACCCTTTTGTGTTCCCACAAGCAATGAATGAGTTCCTGTTGCTTTTATCTTTTTTAACATCTGTAGAATCTCTAGTGAAGTTGCCACTCTCGCTACTGATGTTGGTAATTTCTCTTTTTTTTGACTAGGGTTCTAACAGTCTGATTAATATTCTTGATCCAGCTTTTGGTTGCATTAATTTTTTATTTTCTCTCTCATTCATTTCCATCCTAATATTTAATATTTCCTCTGCTTCTCTGCTCTTCTAACTTGCTCTTCTTTTCCTACTTTAAAGTGGAAGCTTGTCATTGATTTTAAACTTCTATTCTTTTCTAATACAGCTTAGTTTGTAACGTTTCCAAGTACTGAGTTAGCTACATCCTACAGTCTTTGGTATGTTGTGTTTTCATCTTCAGGCAGCTGAAAATAGCCCTTTGATTTCTCCTTTGACCCACGGAGTATTGGGAAGTACGTTCTCGGTTGATTTTCAAATATTTGAAGATTTTCCAGGTATTTTTTATTGACTGATTGATTGATTGCCGCACCGCGCGGCTTGCGGGATCTCAGTTCCCCAACCAGGGATTGAACCCAGGCCCTCAGCAGTGAAAGCGCAGAGTCCTAACCACTGGACCACCAGAGAATTCCCCCAGGTATGTTTTTATTCTTGATTTCTATTACTGTTATTCTTGTTATTGATTGCTAATATAATTTGCATGAGGTGAATTTGTATAAGTCTGTATAAAAAGTTTATGGAGATTTCTTTAGTATCCTGGAATATGATCTCTGTTGGTAAATATTTCATATGTACTCGAAAAGAATGAGTATTCTATGTCAAGTTGGTTAATAGTACTGTTCAAGTTTTCCATATCCTACTGTTTCATCCACTTGTTTGATGATGTATGTTGATATTTTGAAGTTGTGTTATTACGTATATAAATGCTAGACATTATTTCCTCAAATGAATTGACACCTTTATCATTATGAAACAACTCTCTTTATCCCTAGGAATATTCTTGGCTCTGAAATCTCCTTTGTCTAATATTAATATAGCCACTCTAGGTGTCTTCCAATTGGTGTTGAACAGGCATATACATATTTTCCCATCCTTTCCTTTTTAATTCACTTGTGTTGTCATCTTCAAAGTGAGTTTCATATAGTTGGATCTTGCATTTTTATCCAATCTAACCATCTCTGCCTTCTAACTGGGGGCACTTAGACCCAGTTACAAAAACAAAAAATTATTTTTTATTGAGGTATAGTTGATGTACAGTGTTATATAAGGTTCAGTTGTACAACATAGTGATTCACAATTTTTAAAGGTTATACTCCATTTACAATTATAAAATATTGGCTATATTCCCTGTGTTGTACAGTATATCCTTGTAGCTTATTTTATACATAGTAGTTTGTACCTCTTCACCCCCTAACCCTGCCTTGCCCCTCCCCTCCCTGCTCCCTCTCCCCACTGGCAACCACTAGCTTGTTCTCTGTATCTGTGAGTCTGTTTCTTTTTTGTTCTATTCACTAGTTTTATTTTTTAGATTCCACATATAAGTGATATCAGAGTATTTGTCTTTCTCTGACTTATTTCATTTAGCATAATACCCTCCAAGTACATCCATATTGTTACCGATGGCAAAATTTCTTTCTTTTTTGTGGCTGAATAGTATTCCATTGTGGGTGTGTGACTGTGTGTGTGTGTACACACATCTTTATCCATTCACCTGCTGGTGGACACTTAGGTTGTGTGCATATCTTGACTATGGTATATAATGCTGCTATGAACATTGGGGTGCATGTATTTTTTCAAATTACTGTCTTCTTCAGATACATACCCAGGAGTGGGGTGGCTGGATCATATGGCAACTCTATTTTTAGTTTTTTGGGGAAGATCCATAGTGGCTGCACCAATTTGTGTCCTTACCAACAGTGTACAGCAGTGGTCCCCAACCTTTTTGGCACCAGGGACTGGTTTCATGGAAGATAATTTTTCCATGGATGGCGGTGGGGGTATCATTTAGGTGATAATGCGAGTGTTGAGAGGAATAGTTCAGGTGGTAATGATTTTGCTTTGATTTGTAAATACCGAAAAATCCTTGCATCCTTGAGATATATCCCACTTCATCATGGTGTTTGATCCTCTTAGTATACTGTTATTTTTTTAATTAATTAATTTATGGCTACATTGGGTCTTCGTTGCTGCACGCGGGCTTTCTCTAGTTGCGGCGAGCGGGGGCTACTCTTCTTTGCGGTGCGTGAACTTCTCATTGCGGTGCATGAACTTCTCATTGTGGTGGCTTCTCATTGCAGAGCACGGGCTCTAGGCGCAAGGGCTTCAGTAGTTGTGGCTCACGGGCTCTAGAGCACAGGCTCAGTAGTTGTGGTGCACGGGCTTAGTTGCTCCGTGGCATGTGGGATCTTCCCGGCCCAGGGCTTGAACCCATGTCCCCTGCATTGGCAGGCGGATTCTTAACCACTGCGCCACCAGGGAAGTCCATATTTTTTTCTTGATGAGTCTGGCTAAAGGTTTATCAGTTTTGTTATCTTTTCAAAGAACCAACCTTAGTTTCATTTATCTTTTCTGTTTTTTTTTTAGTCTCTACTTCATTTATTTCTGCTCTGATCTTTCTTTCCTTCTACTAATGTTGGGTTTCATTATTCTTTTTCTGTTTCCTTTAAGTGTAAGGTTAGGTTGTTTGAGATTTTTCTCGTTTCCCGAGGGTAAGCTCGTATAGCTATAAACTTCCTTCTTAGAACTGCTTTTGCTGCATCCCATAGATTTTGGATCATTGGGTTTTCATTTGCCTTTGGGTATTTTTAATTTCCTCTTTGTTTTTTTCATAGATCCAGTGATTATTTAGTAGTTTATTATTTAGCCTCCACATGTTTTTGTTTTTTGCAGGGTTCTTTTCTTGTAGTTGATTTCTAGACTCATACTGTTGTGGTTGGAAAAGATGCCTGACATGGTTTCATTCTTAAATTTACCAAGGCTTGGTTTGTGGCCTAGCATGTGATCTATCCTGGAGAAAGTTCCCACATGCACTTGAAAGAAAGAATGTGTATTCTGCTGCTTCTGGATGGAATGTTCTATATAAATCTGTTAAGTCCATCTGATCTGTCATTTAAGGCCAGTGTTTCCTTATTGATTTTTGTTTGGATTATCTGTATATTGATATAAGTGGGGTGTTAAAGTCCCCTACTATTGTGTTACTGTTGATTTTCCCCTTTACATCTGTTAATATTTGCTATTATGTATTTAGATGCCCCTATGTTGGGTGCATATATGTTTACAATTGTTAAATCATCTTATTGAACTGAACCCTTGATCATTATGTAATGTCCTTCCTTGTCTCTTGTCTTTGTTTTAAAGTCTATTTTGTCTGATGTAAGTAGTGCTACTCTGTCTTTGACTTCCATTTGCATGAATACATTTTTCCGTTCCCTCACTTTCAGTCTGTGAGTGTCCTTAGATCTGAAGTTAGTCTCTTATAGGCAGCATATGTAGAGGTCTTGTTTTTGTATCCATTCAACCACTCTGTGTCTTTTGATTGAAACATTTAGTCCATTTACATTTAAAGTAATCATTAATATGTACGTTCTTATTGTCATACTGTTTTTGTAGGTCTTTTTTCTTCTTTTGTTTTTCTCTTGTGATTTGATGGCTATCTTTAGTGTTACTTTTGGTTTCCCTTTTTGTGTATCTATTATAGATTTTTGGTTTGTTGTTACCATGAGATGTGTGTATATACGAGTATGTATGTATGTATGTATGTATATATGTATGTTTTCAGTTACTGATCTCTTCATTTCAAACACATTTTAACAATCCTGCATTTGTACTCCCTTCCCCTCATGATTACTGTTTTTGATGTCGTATTCTGCACCTAATTATTTACTTTGTGTATTCCTTAACTGCTTATTGTGGATATGAATGATTTTATGACTTTTGTCTTTTAACCCTAACTTTGTACATGGATAATTTCCTACCTTTATCTTTGCCTTCACTGATGAGCTGTTTCGTTTCATAATTTTCATGTTTCTAGCTGTGGCTTTTCCTTTTCCGCTTAGAAAAGTTCCTTTAACATTTCTTGTAAAGCTGGTTTGGTGGTGCTGAACTCTTTCAGCTTCTGCTTCTCTGTAAAACTTTCTGATTTCTCCATCAAATCTGAATGAGAGCCTTGTTGGGTAGAGTATTGTTGGTTGTAGGTTTTCCCCTTTTATCACTTTAAGTATACCATGCCTCTCCCTTCTGGCCTGCAGTGTTTCTGCTGAAAATTCAGCTGATATTATGGGAGTTCCCTTGGAAGTAACTGGTTGCTTTTCCCTTGCTGCTTTAAATATTTTCTCTTTAATTTCTGCCATCTCAATTACAATGTGTCTTGGTGTATTCCTCCTTGGGTTAATCCTGTATGGGATTCTCTGAGCTTCCTGGACTGAGATATCTGTTTCCTTTCCCAAGTTAGGCAAGTTTTTGGCTATTGTGTCTTCAAATATGTTCTCAGCGCCTCTCTCTCTTTTCTCCTTCTGGAACCCCTATAATGTATTAGTGCATTTGTTGATGCCCAAGAGGTCCCTCAAACTGTCCTCATTTCTTTTCATTCTTTTTTTCTGTTCAGCACCAGTGATTTCCACCACTGTCTTCCAGCTCATTGTTCCTCTGTATCATTTAGTCTATTTTTTGTTGTCGTTGTTGTTGTTTTTTGCTTTTGTTTTTTTTTTTTGCGGTACGGGGGCCTCCCACCATTGTGGCCTCTCCCATTGCGGAGCACAGGCTCCGGACGTGCAGGCTCAGCGGCCATGGCTCACGGGCCCAGCCGCTCCGCGGCATGTGGGATCTTCCCAGACCGGGGCACGAACCCGCGTCCCTGCATTGGCAGGTGGACTCGACTCCCAACCACTGCGCCCCCAGGGCAGCCCCATTCAGTCTACTATTGATTCCTTCTAGTGCACTTTGCACTTCAGTCATTGAATTCCTCTTTATATTTCCTCCTTGTTAAAAGCTTCTAGCTTCTTGCTCTGGGCACCCATTCTTCTCCAAGCTCCTTGATCATCTTTACGACCACTACCCTCAGCTCTTTTTGGGTAGGTCACCTGTCTCCACGTCACTTAGTTCTTCTTGGTGCTCTGTTGGGAACATGTTCCTCTGTCACCTCCTTTTGCCTAATGTCCTATTTGTATGTATCTTGTAGGTTGGTTACATCTCCCAGTCTTGGTGAAGGAGCCTTTTGTAGGAGATATCCTATGCGAGCAGCACACGCCCCTCTCCTCACCAGCGCTGTATTCCTTAGGGCTTCCCCCTATGAGGGCTGTGTGGGTCCTTCTGTTGTGGTGGGCTGACTACTGTGGGCAGTCTAGTAGGCTTGGCCCTGCCTTGTGCAGAGGCTGCTCGTTAACAGGGCTGAGTCACGAGGTGTCTGGCTGCAGACCCCCTGGGGCTGCTCCCTGCCCACAAGTGGGTGAAGCCAGGCCCTGGGGTTAGTGCCAGCCTACTGGTGGACAGAGCAAGGTCCTGAAGTCTGGTTCCAGGGCCCAGGAGTCCCAAAGCTGGTATCAGATTGCTAATGGGTAGGGCCAGTTCCTGACAGTTGGCTGCAGGGTCCAGGATGTCCTGAAACTTATGTTGGCCTGCTAGTGGGCAGGGCCAGGGCCCAGCTAGTCCCAGGTCAGGATCTAACCTGCTAGTAGGTGGACTGGGTCTGCAGGCTGCAGGGCTTTGGTTTTCTTTCTTCTTGGCTGGTGGATGAGGCTGGTTCTGAGGCTAGAGCAGGCCTGTTGACAGGAGGCACTGGGGCCCAGGGTCTTTGACTGGAGGCTCCTGGGGGTCCTGGGTCTAGTGCCTGCACACTGGTGTTGGGGCCAAGTCCTGGGCCCTCTGGTGGGCAGGGCCATGTCCAGGGGCAGCCAGAAGCACAGGGGGTCTTAAGGCAGCCTGTCTGTTGGTGAGTGGGGCTGTGTCCCCCCTGGCCTTTAAGCCAACTACTCTCTTGGAGCTTGTCTTCCCAGTGTGAGACCCCCCCCCGGGCTGGGGAGCTCAACGTGAGGTTTGGACCCTTCACACTCCTTTCGTAGGACCTTTACAACTGTAGTTAGTTATTCTCCCGTTTGTGGGTCACACACCCGGGGTATGGGACTTGACTACCATGGCGACTCCATCTCTCCTACCTGTCCCGTTGTGTGGTTGTAGTAGCTCTTTTCTGGTTGGTAAGTCCTGGTCTTTATCATCAATGGTGGTTCTGCACATAGTTGTAATTTTGGTGTGCCCATTAGAGCAGGTGAGTTCAGTGTCTTTCTACTTGGCCATCCTGGCCAATCTCCAAGAGTTGAGGGCCCTCACGCAGGTCATCTGACAACACTTGGTGAGGCTGTGCGGACACAAGTTAGGGTCAACTGCACCCATTTACATTTTATGTGATTTTGTCATATTTAAATCTGTCATCTTGCTTTTTGTATCCTATATGTACCACCATCTGGTCTTTAAAGTTAAATGACAGACAAAATGTTTACTATAAATAACGAACAATATATCATTCTCCAGCATGTTTCAAATTGGTACTTAAACTGCTTTGTGTGTCCAGATAAAATAACTGAGAAAATACCCTATGAGACTATGTCTCCTCTGAGATGTAATTTTGGTGGGGAAAAAACTCACTTTATATTAGGACATTTACAGTATATACAGATGATTCCTAAATTTGTTTCTCTAACTGAAATGTATCTTCTGAAATCCTGATCTCTATATCCAAATAACTTTAACACCTATTTAACAGCTCTACCCGGGTGTTTCACAGGTAACTTTATTCAAATTCACATAACTTCAGCTTCAGACTCACACAGTTCAAGCTAAGAAACAAACATCCCTAAGTTTAGGGCTGCTACCTACCTATTATTGGTTCATCAGCCAAATCCCTGTGCATTTCTTACCATGTATCACATACATAGGATAACTCAGACCAGAGACCCCAATACAAAATGAAAGAGAAGACAAAAAATCCTAGATTATTAAAAGGATCCTTTATTGTAAATGTATATAGTACCATAATTCATCAAAATAATTTATAATAGTTAACTCTTAAATATAATCTTATAAATGATGCCTTCTGAAGTTAAACATAATGTGGATTCAATCAGTTTATTTAAAACTATTTAGAACATAGCATTAGAAATTTTAAAAAAACTGTCATCTACAAAATCTTCTAAGAAAGGAAATCATGACAAGTTCCTGATCAGATAAATGCCACTCCATTATTTAAGGGGATTAAAAGGAAGCATAAATAAATTTGAATAGACATGTCAATTTCCTGGGCTTTATCCTTCTATACAAACCCAACTCTTTAGAGAGTTAAAACTGCATTCTAGTTTCCTACCGTAAGAAATTCCTTAACAGCAGTTGACAAATGACCTGAACCTCTTGGTGAACCAGACTTCTTCACCTCCCGTGGTCACTCGGGGCTGCGACCTCTACTGTGGCTGCTGTCTCACCTCTGCTAGTGTCCCAGGCGTCTCCATGTTGAGGACAAGCAGGACAAATCACCGTTCCAGCCACAGCATCCACCCTAACCTTCCAAATGCCACTGCTGTGAGGAGGAGCCATCACAGATGGCCATGGCGACAAAGCCTCTGTGACTCAGTGGATCGACCACTCTCAGGCACTGTCCAACTGACACCTGGTACAGCCGATTATTCCTCTGAAAATAAAGCGGTGGCAAGAAAAACATACCACCAGTTACTTGCTTTAAGTTAAAAAACTTATTGCCAGAATATGGTAAAGAAGAGACAGTAATCTAGAAGAGACATGGAACATTTCAGATTATTTATGGGATGCTACAAACTCAGAACAACCTTCTACAAGGTAAGCAGGATATGAGTCCCTCTGCCATGCTCCCTCCCTCAGCCTCGTCTGTCTCCTCACCCCAAAGGTCCACTGCTGGGATCCTCCTGACCCATGGCACTTCATGAGTCGTGGGGGGTCTGATGAGCGAGTTTCTGACATATCCAGGCAAAGGAGATTACTTAAAACCAATTCGTGCTCTTCATTATAAATCCAAATCTAAGGAAGAAAATAAAAGATCAAAACCTCAAGTTTTGCTTCAGATTCTGAAATGCAGACTTGCACAACACTTCACACATTTGTGGAAGAATGGATTTATTTTGTATGGTCTCTTACAGCAGGAACAGACCAGCTTAGTTATCTGAAAATGGAGTGAATTAACACAGGAGAAAGTGAGGTGCAATTCCAGGAAGAAATGTAAGCAGTGGTTGAATTAACTTAATTGACTATTTAATTGAGCACAAGATTGTAGATCTTCCCCAATTCCAGGATTTCACAGTTACACAATGTTGTTAATTCTCACACTGTGTAGAACTGAAGGAGCCCAGTGAAGCGGCTGGCTTGCCTTCTGTACAAAGAAAACACATGAGGCTATGATTTTCATATTTCCCTCATCTGTTGGGCAGTGATGATGTGCCTAAGCTGTCATATCCCATCATCCTGTGGAATAGTTATACTCTATTCCCGGCTCATAAGAACATTTGCACTGAGATTACAATTTCATTGATGGCCCCAAAGCAGGATTCTCCTTAGATGTGCAAATGATCTTTGAGGATAGTTGTCTTTATGGTGTGTCTCAGATTATTGTCAAGAACAAAGGCCTGAAACTGGCGGAAATGGCCAAGTGCAATGAATAAATTTTTTCTCCCACATGCACTGTCACTAAGTTGCGAACGTTCTGTCCTGTGTCCTCTGAACCATTGTATTCATGACTGCTTCTGCCTACAGGCCCAAAACGTATGTGTGCTGCTGCCTCTGTTGGTACGAAGAGAAGGCTCCCCATCAGCGCCATGACAGAACACCAGTAAAACATAGATGCTGATGTTTTATAATCTGTGTCGTCTAACAAAGGAGCCACCGGTCCACACGTGGCTCCTGAGCACTGGGAGTGTGTCAGGTGTGACTGAGGAAATGAAATTTAAACTAACTAAAACGAAATAAAATTACCAATTCAACAGCCACATGTGGCTAGGGTGTAAGTGCAATTCCGTGCAGTCACAACATAGTACAGACAGGAGAGTGTAACTCCATCTCCTCAAACCTCTTACAGTTTCTGGAACAAATTTCACCAATCTCATCCTACTACAACCTAAACCACCAAAACCTCACTACAATTTAACACTTCCATGTCTACAACACTGACACCTCTCGCACCCAGATGTGGCACAAAACCCTCTTTAAACCATGTTTTCCAGTATGTTAACACCTTAGATAGTGTGCGTGAACTCTCCTAGAAATAAGATGTGATCTATGAAATGTCAAAGGACACACTCTATCCAAAAAGGGCCCAAGTGTTCTTTTCATTCTTGAATGACCCCATCCACCGCTCAAATGGAAACGTAAGTAAATGAAGCACTTGCTTAGTTACGACATGTTTAGAGCATTGCAATCTTGAGGCACTACAACCAGGAGATTAGACCCATGTTAGTTATGCGATTTTATCAGATACAAAGCAGTTTGCACTGTTTTCTGCTTATTTTTAGGTTCACTTAGTATCGCTGAAAGGACACATAAGTTGAGAACGAATTATGTGAATGACATGAATTGAAATTGTGCTGTTTCCTCTGATGAACTACTAAAAATCAGTTAGGAAAACTCAATTTCACAGAAAACTCTACAAAAGATATTCTGATTCCTCCAATGCAGATTTAATGTTCTGGGCCAGAAAGAAGATGCACATCCTTTGCCATTTCTAACAAATTCATATAGCTTTCAATTCTATATAACTCAAATTCATTCTGTGTAACTGCAAAGTACAAATAATGCTCTAAACAAACAAAATATTACTATGACAAACAATGACGAGAGGTAGGGAAAATGTACAAAGGAGGCCACAACAGTATTAGGTAGATGATCCCTAAAATCTCTAAAATCATTCCCAGCGTAAACAACTTCAGCAAACGGTGCTGGGAAAGTTGGGACAGCCGCATGTAAATCAGTGACGTTAGACACACCCTCACACCATGCACAAGACTAAAAACAAGACACGACACCATAAAACTCCTAAAAGAGAACATAGGCAAAGGAAAAACATTCTCTGACATTAATTGTACCAATGTTTTCTTAGGTCAGTCTCCTAAGGTAAAAAAAAAAAAAAAAAAAAAAAAAAAAAAAAAAAAAAAAAACGGAAAAATAAACAAATGGGACCTAATCAAACTTACAAGCTTTTTGTATAGCAAAGGAAACCGTAAGCCAAACGAAAAGATAGCCTACAGACTGGGAGAAAATATTTGCAAATGATGTGACCGACAAGGGCTTAATTTCCAAAATATACAAACAGCTTATACAACTCAACAACAAAACAAAGAAACAACCCAATCGAAAAATGGGCACAAGACCTAAATAGACATTTCTCCAAAGAAGACATACAGATGGCCAACAGGCACATGAAAAGATGCTCAACGTTGCTACTTATAAGAGAAATGCACATCAAAACTACAATGAGGTACCACCTCACACTGGTCAGAATTGCTATCATTAAAAAGTCTACAAATAACAAATGCTGGAGAGAGTGTGGAGAAAAGGGGAACCCCTCCTACATTGCTGGTGGGAATGTAAACTGGTGCAACCACTATGGAAAACAGTATGGAGGTTCCTCAAAAAACTAAAATAGAGCTGCCATATGATCCAGCAATCTGACTCTTGGGCATATATCCGGAGAAAACCATAATTTGAAAAGATACGTTGCACCCCAATGTTCATAGCAGCACTATTCACAATAGCCAAGACATGGAATCAACCTAAATGTCCACCAACAAATGAATGGATAAAGAAGATGTGGCACATATATATAATGGGATACTACTCAGCCATAAAAAAGAATGAAATAATGCCATTTGTAGCAACATGGATGGACCCAGAGATTATCATACTAAGTGAAGTCAGAAAGAGAAAGACAAATACCATATGATACCACTTATATGTGGAATCTCAAATATGACACAAATGAACTTATCTACGAAACAGACACAGAGAACAGACTTGCGGTCGCCAAGGGGGAGGGGAGTTGGGAGAGGGATGGATTGGGAGCTTGGGATTAGCAGAGGCAAACGATTATACATAGAATGGATAAACAATGAGGTCCTACTGTATAGCACAGGGAACGATATTCAATACCCTGTGATAAACCATAATGGAAAAGAATATATATATATGTATAACTGAATCACTTTGCTGTACAGCAGAAATTAACACAACATTGTAGATCAACTATGCCTCATTAAAATAAATTTTAAAACACAAAAAACCCCAAAACAATGTAATTTTTAAAAAGTCCGATTAAAATCTTGATGTCTGCCCCTCCCTCCTCCAGGCTGACTGCCAGCAGCTTCCCTTTCCTTCACTGAAGGACACTGTCCATGGACTGGCTGAGAGCCCAGAGGCCTGACTCACCTGATTTGGGTCACTGTAGTCACATGCCTTAAGCACTACTAGGCCTCCCTTCTGACTTGGGCGGCCCTGGGCTGCCAGACACTTGTGGGTCTGGAGGTGGTAGAGCTGTAAAAGAAGAGACTGCTCTTGACAAGCTGGTGTGTATAGAAAGACCAATGTCAGAAGATGCCTTAGAATGCTAGAAAAGGAGGTTTTAGAGAAAATATGAAAATATTATTCCAGAGGTATGGATTCTAAAGGTCATAAAAGGATAAGCATTTTTTATTACTGAATTCTAGCTTTAGCACATAGGAGTATCACAATAGACTTCAAGGTTATAGGCAATTTTAACAATATATGCAGGCAGTGTCAAGTAGAAATTCTACCTAAAGATACAAGTTTACTAATCTACTATAGGGGAGGAAGGAAATTAAATACCGTCTCTCCACTGAAGAACCTTAAAATGAAACTCAGGAAATAAGAACAAAAGGTACAAACAGACAGTACATAATTAAATATAATATACATACCTAACTGGAGATAAACAGATTAAAAATGCCATAGGAATGCCAAAGGTGAGATACATAAAAGAAGCAAAGAGTATCTAGTCTAAGTAAAACGATTAGTTTAAATATTAAATGTGATTAGATATGCAAGGCAAAAATAATAATGGTAAGGGATTTCAACTATATGGACATACACTGGTACCTATTTTTACTTAAAGAGAAAACACCTAATAATAAACACCTTGATGACTTTTATAAGATAGCGAGAACAACAAGATAGGAGAAAGCTCTAGGCTTAATTCTAGCCACTTAAGAATTGCTGGCATTGTGAAAGAACCAGGAGAGGGATGCCTTCTTTATAACACAAAAGGGAAATTCGGGCAACAATTACAATATCTACACTTTCAGGAAGCAAATTCTAAGAAATGATTCAAGAAAAAGGTATGATTTTATGGCTAGACATCTAAAGTTGAAGTGATATTATAAAACTGAAGAAATTTTATAAGAACCAAAAGGGAATATCTAAAGAATTGTGGTTGATCAATGGGTTTCTGCTAAGCTCAGATGACTGCTCAGGACATCGGGTGTAAAACCTGACTTGGTACCACCACTTAGACCCTGACCACCATTTTCCACTTCCTGTCTGCACTCAGTTCCAGAGCTGAGGCCAGCAGTATACAGCTGCCCCATTTCTCCTTTGTTTTCCTTTTTGGACTGGTCTCTAACAAGTGAATTTTACACTCACTCACATTGCCTTTATTTGTATATTCACATTTATAGCTATCCTCTTGGAAGCCAGCACATAACTTAGAGAAGCCATGTTCTCTTTAACACTGGCAGGTAAAGGATCTTAATATAAACAGCAAAGATATCAAAATTTCTAAGGTCTTACACCTGAGTAGAGGAAATTCTCCTAAAAAGAATATAATGGAAGGCAAGCCAGGGGCTATCCTTAAATATTTTAAGTCTACAATGTCATTTATTATATCACACAACATTTAATGATACATCTTGCTAGGATCACTTTCTTACCCTTCCACGTTGGAGGACTTTGGGGCGTTTTGGCCCTCTATTGACAAAAATGGGTTGCTGGGGTTTGGCATTGGGCCCAGATATCTGCATCTCTGGGTAAATATTATCCAAATACCATTTAAATGATTTACAGTTCAACCTCTTCCTCAGTTCAACACGCTCACTGATATTTCCATAGCTTCTGGTTCTCAGATCAGGTCTTAAGGAAAAATACTGCTCCTGAATTTAAAAAAGAAAAATGAAAAATAAGAGAATAGATTTTTTTGTTTAAATGAATCACACCTCAAAAAAGCCACTACAAAGAAAATACTGAGAGTTGCATATGGCAGAAGAGGAGGTGGGAAGGAATACAATGTGTGCAGGGTCTTGACAGGGGAAGCAGGGGGACTGGGTCAGAGCAAAGCCCAGTGAGCAGAAGAGGAGCCAGGTTCTGTGGGAGTCACAGGAGGGGACAGGAGGACAAAGAAACTGAAAAACAGTTTCTTCTGGTGCTGGCTATACTACCTCTCACAGACTAGATGCTTGGAAAATTTAAAAAGGAGTCACAACAAAAATGAGTGAAGGACTGGGTGAAGAGAAGAGAGAAAAGAAACCCAGAAAGAGATGGCCCTAAAGCAAAGGTCATTCAACAGAAATAGGCAAGAGAGAAAAGCAACCAAAGCCAATGGAGTTACTAGCCTTATCATCCATCCTTCTCGGTGAGAGATTTAATCTCACCTTATATTCATCCAACCAAACATGTGCCAGCCGCAAGGAGTTGTGTGTCATGGTGTCCTGGCCCTCTGGAGAACCATATGGTCGCCTTTTCCGGAAAATGTGTCCAACTCTAGAGCAAGGGATGATGAAGAGCTTACCTCCACACATCCAGATCTGGTCAGAAGCAGAACATGTGTTAATGGTTCCTCACAGTGCTGTGAAATCGATGTACGAATTTTCATGAAACAGGTGTTTGTGAAACCTTGCAAGATGTTTTATCTTATTAGATATAACTATTCAAATAAAAATAAAGTCAAAGTGTGTATTTTAAAAAATTATCTGTCTTTACGATTAAAAAGAAACAAAACTCTAAAACAATGTAATATTCTTTTACTACCCTGTGTCTAAAATTGTACTTACCATACATGTTGTTTGAACAGATCAAGGAAGTTGACCTTCAGGACTTAGGGACAAAGAATATGCTTACTCATCAATCCTCTAATCTCAGGTCTACAGGCACTTTCTCATGAAACACATACAAATGTACACACACCATTTTTTAAAAAAAAATTTTTTTTATAAAATATGCAGAATAACTAGATTAAGATTCAGATCTTAGTTCTGGTCTAAATTTTGCCCTTGACTGAGTTACTTTATATAGTTATTTCAATTTTTATGAGGCTCAATTACCTTATCTACAAAGACTGAACTAATAATATCTATTATACCTTGCAACTTTCAAATTCTAAAGATTAAGTAGGAAAATACATTTGCAAAAATACGAAATGGCATATGCACAAGGTATTAGGGTATCTGAATGGGGGGGAATCTGTTACGCAGACCGGGAGATGGGAGGCAGGGAGTGGGGCCCTCTGCTGAGAGAGAGAAATCTGAATTCTCCCCTTGCCCTCTTTCTGCCTTTTCCAAAGACCGTCTTATCACCAGAGCTGAGCCACAGACCCCACCCACAGCTGTCATCTGCCCAACCTTAGCAGCTAGAGGTATATATAAAGGGTTCAGTAATCTATACGCAGGTGTTGATATCATTTATCTCATCAGGTGGGCTACTCCTGAAAGTGAAATGAGGAGCTATTAATAATCTCTCCAGGAGATCAGGTACGAACCAGGATGGGCTCGCACAGTCAGGAAAATCTGATGACCCCAACTATATATATCTAGGGTTATCAAATAAGATTAACAAATGGACAAAGAAAGAACAAAACTCTAGATTAAATGCGCATGAAGACTTCTTAATACATACCCAACTATTCATTACAACTATCACTTTTAAATTCTTACAAAATAAATGCAAGGTTTCTTATAGGCTTTTGAAATTTTGAATGGGTATTATCCACATTATAGATTTTGGTAAAGTAGTATTCATTAAGGACAATTTGTTAATAAAGACAGTCAAAGAGAATTTACAGAAAATATGGGATCATGGATGAAAATTATATTCCTTGCACACAGTTAATAATCAAGCATGCAAAACAAATTTACCCGAAATGATATTTCTAAATTTTCTCCTCCCCAGATATCCATGCCACTGTCATACTGTCCAAGTTCACTGAAATAGTTTCTGTTCATGGCAAACAATCCTCCAGCCATTGTAGGTGACCTAGAAAAGGAAAACAATTATTGTATCAATTCTATAGTCAATTATCTACCGTTCTTGTTTTAAAAAATTCAGTGCAGCTTTAGAACATTACTAATAGAAACTAGATTAACTATTATGAAACATTTTGTCTGATTTATGAGGGAATGAGCTGGGCCCCATAACTTAATTTTCCAGATCGCAGTCCCTGGCAAATGAAGGCTACTTTTCTAAGTATCACAAGTACTTTTAAAAATTGATTATAACTACTGTTGACAGAAATCCACCTGAATTATTTAATTCCTTCGACAGTCTCACAGAGCCACTGGGATTAAAAACTGGGCTCCAGGGCCTGCCAAGGAGAGAGCAGACAAACGTCTCACTTTGAATTGGACTCAAACATGTGTTAGACCAGTGGTTCCCCGAGACATTTTTAGCTGTCACAGCCGTGGGGGAGGGGTGCTACTGGCATCTGATGGGTCGAGGCCAGGTATGCTGAACACCCTGCAACGCACAGGGCAGCACCCGCAACGGAGAGCTCTCTGGCCCTAAAGGTCAGTCCTGCCACAGTCGAGAACTGCTGTGTTCCTGAGAACTGACGTGGATGGGCCCCCCAGAGCCTGAGGCGGCTTCCAGTGACCTCACTGGCCGAACCGCACCGGGGGCGTGGCGTCTAGTGTTCTGAGCGGCCTCCCAGAAGAGAAGCCAGAGTCTCTGCAGGAGAAAACACCGCCCCAGGATGAATGTACCTCCATAATTTTTCATATACAATGTCCAGCATTAAACAAAAATAAGCAAACTAACAAATAACCAGGCAATCAGGAAGATAAATCACATGAAAGAAAAAAATAAGAGAAACAATCTACAACAGAAACAGATGTGCAGGGGTTTCAAATAACGGAGTTATCAGGCAGAGACTAACTGTTCAATATGTTCAAGCATAAAAGACAAGACTGAGAATTTGGCAGATAATTAGATGCTATCAATAAATAAACCAAATTTATGCATCTGAAAAACATTTCTGACAAAGACAGAAAAAAAAAAAGTCAGCAGCCAATGAGAGATTACCTTCAAAAGAAAAAAAAATTAGACAGTTGTTGGCTTCTCACCAGAAACAGTGGAAGCCCGAAGGTTCTTGAATGATACCTTCAAAGTCCTGAAAGAATATACCTGCCAGTCTAGAACTGAATATCAAGTAAAATTATTCTTCAAAGTAATGGTGAAACAAACAAAAAACCAGCCCTTTTATTAAACTTCAAATTTTTCTTTGATTTTTTTAAAGTAAAAAAATAAAATAAATAAAAAAATAAAAACTAAACAAAAACCCCACCACTCTTACTTTCCCCAACTTGATCCATGAGAGTCCCCCTGCACTCCCCTCTCTGCCTTTGCAGTTGATCATTCCTCCTTTTTCCCTCAGCTTGAAGCATCTATGTCCAGTGTCTGTGAAATGATGTTTTATCTGTGTCTCAGGATAAGAAACGGCAATCATTCCACCAGGTGCTGGAAACTGATTAGCCTTGAGGCAAGGGTTTCTAGGGCCACAACTCAGGGATGTGTATTTAATTACAGAGTCCCCAGAAACCCCTCTCCTGGCTACCACAAGCAACGGCTTCTTTTCTGGTCTTGGGAGCCAGACCTGGACTGTTACCTCAGAGGCAGGGGCCCCAGAGAACACGCTGGGGCTTCCTCTTTGGCCACAGCTGGGCTCCCTTAAGACCTGAAGACTTCCGGCTGTCCTGCAACATGAGGCACAGTGACCCCGGCTCTACCGGCTCACAAGGTGCCTGGTCCCTCTGCCTAATCCAGTCCCCACTGAGCCACAGCCTGCTCAGGATTCAGTGGCAGCCTGTGAATCAGGCCAGAGCTTGCTTCGAGCCCAAGAAAAAAGCTGTCTTACTGGTGGAGGCTGGCCTTCCAAATCCTGGAGCCAGCCCTGCCAGCCAGGGGTCATTTTTGCCCTTTGGTGACCACTGTTTTCTTTCTCTGAAATATCTTACAATAGGTGATAATATTGCTGACTCAAATTTCCACGAAAAGGAAAAAAAAAAAAAACCTCTTGAGTGACGTCCTGGTCTATTCCTCTCTGAGGAAGCTTGTGGGAAAAGAATACTGTAACTCCTGCTCTACTTCCACGTTTCTGTCAGGAAAGAAACCCCACCTGCCCTGGGGTGTTGGTGTTTTTGTCTGTGTTGCCATCCCAGGCCTGCTGTAGGGGCTTGCGTCTGCGTTGTAATGTCTGTACCATGTCTGGGGAGTCCTTCCCACCTGTCCAGCCTAGGGCTACAACCCCTTGAAGAGGCCTCCATTTCCTTCCTGTGATCCAAGGCACAGGGAACACCAACTCCCATGACCCCACCTTCAGGAGCTTTGGTGGCACGTGCATCCATGAGCCTACCCCTGGGCTACCTACCTGAGGCCCACCTCTACCCACAGTCCTGTATAGGAGTCGAGTAAACAGGATATCTCTGAACCCCTGTCCCCAAAGGGCCGGCCAAGGGCTGCCCGCCAACCTGGCTCCATCAATCCTGCATGACCAAGTGATAGCTGGCGGGCTCTGCTACCCAGGCCCTCTGTACCTCCTACCCTGCCATCTGGCAAGGGATGGGCCCTTTTCTGTGAACTGACAACCTGTGGAAATGTGACCAATTAGTGTGAAATACATGTTTAGCAAATGTTAGGTACTGTAGTTGAACCAATAAGTGTGAATCCTTCTGCACACACACACACACAAAATGTGAAACAAAGACATTTTCAGAAAGAGAGGAATAATCAATCACCTGAAGGTCCAACCAAAACAAATACTAAAATGTGTTCTTTAGTCAAAATGAAAATAAATCCTAGATGGAAGCTTGCAGATGCAGAAAGGATAAAAAGTAACATAAAAGGGGAAATATATGGGTAAACGTAAATGAATAATGGTTACATAAAAAAGTCTTGTAGGTTAAAAAAAATACATATGTGGGACTTCCCTGGCAGTCCAATGGTTAGGACTCCGAGCTTCCACTGCAGGGGGCCCGGGATGAATCCCTGGGTAGGGAACTAAGATCCTGCAAGCCGTGCGGCATGGCCCAAAAGTACAAAAACATACACCACACCACCCCCCCCCCAAACACACGTGTACATTCCAGCAACATAACTTGACAGGGGATAACTGGAGTATGAACATTCTGGTATCCTTGCATTGTTTGGAGAAAATACCAATCTATATTACACACTGATATGTCAAGTATAAAGGCTGTACTTTCTAAGGTAACCACTAACAGAACAGTAGGTAAGAAGCTATAATGTCTAATATTGGGTGGCAGCTGGGAACAGAATAATTGGAATTCAGGCCAAAAGCAAGTAAGAGCAGAGAAAAAAGAACATAGAATAGATAGAAAGCAAATAGTACCACTGTAATCATAAACACAAAAATGTAAGTAGTATTACTGAATGTAATCAACTAAGCCCTAATTAAAAGACAGTTTTCCACACAGGCTTAAAAACAAAACAAAAGCAACTACATGCTGCTTACAGGGACACATATAACATATGAACAAAGGAAGACTGACAGCAGGAGGGACACTATTCTAGAAGCACAGAATGAAATACAATCATAATGATAAATGGCTTCATCACCAGAAGATTTAATAATTCTAAACTGTCACACATCTATTAACACAGCCTCAAAATATATGAAGAAAATATATAAAGAACTACAAGGAGAAACAGACACACAATTGTAGTGGGAAATTAATATACCATTTTCAATAACTGACAGAACATGTGAATTAAAAATTAATAAAAATACAGAATATTTGAACAACACAATAAACTTGACCCAACGAATACAGCATCTCATCTTTAACAACTGCAGAAAATACAAATTCTGACCACAGTGTAAGCTAGGATTAAATGACCGTAAAGTTTCCGTATGCCTGTAAAATAATAAATGCCCTGCTAAATAACCTACAGGTCAGAGAAGACATAACAATGAAAATGTTTTGAAATAAATGACAATAAAAAATGATATATCACAGTTTGTGGGATGCAGCTAAACCCATGATTAGAAGAAAATTTATCATCTTAAATACATGTATTAGAAAAGAAAAAAGGCTGAAAATTTTAAAAATCTGAACATCCAACTCAAGAAGTTAGCAACCCTGATATAATAAAGGTGAAACAGCTTACAACCGAAAGGGGAGAAAAAGTGGAAAAAAGGAGAAAGCGGTGCTCATAGCCTCACTGTTCAAGGAAGAATGTCAAATGATGCTGTCAAGTCAACAAAACAGGGCTTCCCTGGTGGCGCAGTGGTTGGGAATCTGCCTGCCAATGCAGGCGACATGGGTTCAAGCCCTGGTCTGGGAAGATCCCACATGGCGCGGAGCAACTAAGCCCATGAGCCACAACTACTGAGCCTGCTACTCTGAAGCCTGCAAGCCACAACTGCTGAGCTTGCATGCCACAACTACTGAGCCTGCGTTACACAACTACTGAAGCCCGTGCACCTAGAGCCCGTGCTCTACAACAAGAGAAGCCACCGCAATGAGAAGCCCGTGCACCACAGTGAGGAGGGGCCCCCGCTAGTTGCAGCTAGAGAGAGCCCACGCGCAGCAACAAAGACCCAACACAGCCAAAAAAAAAAAGTCAGCGGAACAAGAAACAGATTTTTTTTTTTTTAAGTATCAAAAGGAACCAATACAGTAACTAAAAAGTCATCCTACAACAATAAAGGGAACATGGGAGTGATGTAAATGAGCTAAATCTTCATTTTTCCAACAGAGAGGGTCTATAGTTGGTTTTATGTTGAAAAGAGGACTATGCATATAATTTAGAGTTCAGGAAGTAAGAAACGGAAGAGACCAAAACTAAAAGTGGGTAAAAGAATTTGCCTCTGGGGAGAAGGACTGAGAATGGGGAGGGTTAGAGCCACAGCCACTGCTCATCCCAAGTTGTTCTGTACTGTTTGATTTACTACCGTGAATATATGTTTTTGATTAAAAATATTAAAAATTAAACAATGAAAAACAAATACCCATGAAGATGATGAAATAGGCAAAAACTGGCCACTGCCCTACAACTACGAATGAGAACACATGTAACAACAGTCCGAGGAACTTTCTTCTTGCGCTGGCAAAGGGAAGCTGAAAATGGGGTCAGTGCTCCTGTCTGCCTCCAATCACAGTACGTGAAGCCGTGGAGCCCAGAAACACAGAGCGACAGCCCCCAGGTGCAGCCCTGCTCTCCTGAGAGATGTGCTCCAGCATCTAACTCCCACCTGCAAGGCTGGGGAGCAGAGGGTGGGTAGATACCCGCACTGAAAGCCCTGGTAGGAAGAAGGGTTACAAGCATGTGAAGACTAGAAGACACCTGAGAGCTAGGTGTGTTTTGTTTTTTGTTTTTTTTTTTGCGGTACGCGGGCCTCTCACTGTTGCTGCCTCTCCCTTTGCGGAGCACAGGCTCCGGACGCGCAGGCTCATGGGCCCAGCCGCTCCGCGGCATGTGGGATCCTCCCGGACCGGGGCATGAACCCGTGTCCCCTGCATCGGCAGGCGGACTCTCAACCACTGCGCCATCAGGGAAGGCCTGGGTGTGCTTTTTTCATGGACTTCACAAAGAACTGCAACAGGTTCTCTCACAAAGCCTGAGAACAGAAGACAACCCCACCCTGCCAGGAGAGCACCTCAGCCACCTGAGCTGGCCCAGCTCTCTGTCAGCCTCCCCTCCAAGTCTGGTTCGGATGAAAGGAAGCTGGCAAGTACCCAAAGGCTAGCTGAGGAGCCAATTGCATTCTAGTCGCCTGAGGTGTGGGGAAAACGTTATCAACTAAAGGTGAAGACAGGCACGCCTATGACTGGGCAGTTTCACTCCTGTAAGCTAGAAGCCATGAATAAGAATGCTGGCAACAGCACTATTTGTAAGGTGGAAAAAAACCACTGAAAACAACCCAAATGCCCTGCCCACAGTAAACTGGATAAATGTTATGATACATCAGTATAACAGAATATTATACAACAATAAAAATGAATCAACTATATAATGCAGCACAGAGCCTTTTAAAGCAATATTGACTAAAAGAAGACAGTGATGAGTCCCATGGCTTCATTTACATGAAGTCCAAGAGCAGGGAACTGGACTACATTACATCACTTAGAAATCATACATAGGAGGTACAACTCTCCAGGAGAGCAGGGAAATGATGAGTGGGTCAGGGTAATGACACTTCTAAGGACAAGGGCAGGGGCTGTGACCAGGGAGGGGTATACAGGGGGCATGTGGGTGCTATTTCTTAACTTGGTGGTAGTTTCACAGTGTTCACACTATAATCATTTATTAAATCGTATGCATATATACATATATACTTTTTACATATGCTATTTTTACAGTAAAAAAAGTTTAAAAAAGGGACTTCCCTGGTAGTCCAGTGGTTAAGAATCCACCTTCCAGTGCAGGGGATGTGGGTTTGATCCCTGGTTGGGGAACTAAGATCCCACATGCCGTGGGACAACTAAGCCCGCACACCACAACTACTGAGCCTGTATGCTCTAGAGCCGGTGCGCCACAACTAGAGAGCCTGCATGCCTCTACTACTGAGCCCAGGCGCTCTGGAACCCGTGTGCCACAACTAGAGAGCCTGTGTGCTGCAACTACTGAGCCCACATGCTCTGGAGCCCGCATGCCGCAACAAAGATCCCTCATGCTGCAACTAAGACCCAATGCAGCCAAATAATAAATAAATATATATATTTTTAAAAGCTGTGTTAAAAAAGTTTAAAAGAAAGAGTAGGTCTAAGAACTTTAAAAAGTACAAATACAGACAAATGTCTCTGAAATTTACATGAGAAATTTAAAAGAAAACAAAAATGAGAAATAACATATAAGAGATTTATAATATGAGAGAATATGGATGAAAATTGAAAATAATTCACATACGATGACTCAGTAATTGTACAAGTGGGAATCCATCCTAAAACCCTAATTATAGAAAAGGCTTATGTATTAAATGTTCTTCACAGTACCACTCACACTAGCAAAGAACTGAAGATGTGTTGCACAGGGGGTCCTCCCAGGCTATCCTATGCAACAATTATCCCAGGATACTGTTGACTTCTTCTGACTTTCTCACTAAGATATAAATCCTTGAGGGCCTGGACAATCTCTTCTTCATAAATCTTTCCTTATGACTTGGCAGAGTACGTAAAATTCAGTAAGCACTCAAAATTTTTTAACGGACAAACAAGTTAAGCCAACACTACTGCTTCCTGCAAAGAAAAAGGAATTATCTTTGAGTATGTTTCCTCTTTTGGGAATTTTTCACACATACAGGAGAAATCTTACTTTATTGGTGCAGTAGCTCCGTCTGTTCCTCCGAGCTCAGAAAGGGGAACAAGGTCCCATTTGAAGTGCAGCCCCCAGTTGAATCCTCCCCGCACCACAGGGGACGAGCTATAGGCCAGCGTGTCAGCGCTGATGATGTCGATCACCGGGCACACCACCATTTGCCGGTCCTCCCGGATGGCAGCCAGCAGGGGCTGCAGCCACATCACATTCACCTCACAGTGGCTGTCCAGGAACACCAGAACCTCTCCTGGGGAGGCAAACAAGAGAGGCCCTGAGAGCTGCACCGCACTCAAGTTAGGTATGGCCACCAGTTCAAGTGCTGATGCATTTACAGGCGTGAAAGGTAACTGCCACCCTTCCAGCCCAAACTATTAAACCAGTACTCAGAAGTCTGTCTGAAGTGTACTGCTATGATAAGAACATATGCAAACAATATGCACAACCTGTGAAAAAATGTACATATTCTCCTCAGTAAGAAGATTCAAAATCTCACAGGAACAATTCAGTCCTCTGGACAGCCAGGTATGGAGTGCGGTGCAATGGTAGTGGTCAGCTGTGCGTATTTTTAGTACAATTATTGTAATGGAAATATTTATAAGTTTAGTATGTATTTCCCTGCCTTAGTAAACACAGGTTAGAGAACGTAACTCATGTTCACTGGTGACTCGGACACATGTCCCCAGTTATCGATTATGGCTACAACACAGCGATTCTCAGGAGTGAGAGACGCGTGCAGCCCTCTCGTCACGTCAGCAACACAGCTCCCTTCTCCTTGGATTCACCACTTGACTGCCACGCACTCATTTCTTTTTTTTCCATTTCCCACCCTTCCTTTCTAATCCCCCCAATCTCATCAGCCACGGGATGCTCTTTTCTTCTAGTGAATAAAATTAAAATCGTAAAGATTTTATCATGCATTTTTAACTCCTCTTGATAAATGTGAGGGTTTCTTTGATAATCCCAAACTTCTTTGATAACTTAATGGTTATTCTGAACAGCTGAGAAACTTAGAATCTCATCATCAGACAGCATTATTATTTTTCCAAACGTTTATCCATGAAATGTACTGATACAGATTTTACGTGAATTTCATAAAGCACCCGATGCATCCTATTCCAATTAACAGTAGCAGAAATACCTCCAGCAAGAAAGTTCTCCAGGATGACAGTGACTTAGTCATGTCCTTCAAGGCCTCCTGTGAAGGACTTTATGAGGATGTAAAGAGCATACAGCTCACCAGATGTCATTTAATACAGAAAGGCAGAAGGTTCAACCTGTTCTTATTCAAGTGAAGTGAGGTCAATTCAATCAAGTTTCCTCTGAGGAGAAAATGTATAATAGCTTTCTCTAATTCTAAAAATGTTACTTTTTCAATTAAAGCCAATTTAACTAAATGAAGTAAGATAATAACAGTCACATCAAACCTGAGATTGATTTCCCAAAAACTGGCTTATTTTTTGACAGATCCTAAACTATATTTGAACAAGGACCAACAGATCATAAAGAAAAAAACTAAATGACTGGGCTTCCCTGGTGGCGCAGTGGTTGAGAGTCCGCCTGCCGATGCAGGGGACACGGGTTTGTGCCCCGGTCCGGGAGGATCTCACGTGCCGCGAAGCGGCTGGGCCCGTGAGCCATGGCCGCTGAGCCTGCACGTCCGGGGCCTGTGCTCCGCAACGGGAGAGGCCACAGCAGTGAGAGGCCCAC
>NW_006797698.1:1152876-1172709 GCF_000442215.2 Lipotes vexillifer
TAAAAAAAAAAAACTAAATGACTATTGTTACCTGAAAAACAATAAACTCTCAGTAACAAGATACTATAACAGTACGATGTTCTGTGACATAATTTTGCCATTCCCTACAAATACCCCACAGTTTTCTATCTCGTGCCTTCAATATGTCAAAACTAGACTCTACAGAAGAAAACTCGCCTGGAACTCAGTCTGCATATGACTGCGGACTGGATGGAGGGGGCTACTTCTCATTTTCTGTTAATTGCTCCTGTTCACTGCAGGTTTAAGAGCAAGGAGGGAAGAAGAAAGATTCTAAAAATGAAGTCACAGCTAAACCCAGCAAATGGGACAGTGGGTATACAAGGAGGGGTGGTGGCAGAAAGCAGTGCCAACCACTTAAAGCCCAGTGACTGGTTATCTTGAGAGCAGTATATGGGAAGGTAAGAGATTTTTTTCACTACTAGGGAATGCCCCCTCAAAGTTCTGGAATTTTAAAATTATCTTCATGATTTTTTTTTGCCATATCCAGGCATTACCTGCAGTATTAGATACCTAATATTTTTAAACAAATTCATTTGTTTTAACTGAAATAAATGTATTTTAAAAGGAAAAATTTTTATCAAGATCATAAATGAAAATTAGGATCACCAACCTTCCATAGAGGTAACCATAAAAAGAAATACATTTGAATCAATATAATGTTAACTGAAGAAAAACCAGAGAGGCAGACCACTGAGGACTCCAGAGTTACCTCCTTGGAGCCTGTGCTTTGGGACAACTGGGTTGGAGTTATGGAAAGGCCTTTCCCAAACTGAACAAGCCTCACCTTTCCTGCTGGCAGTGCCCACTAAGACACCATTTTTCAGAGACTGACGCAGGATCAGGAGGGCAGAAGACTCAGAGCCCTCATCACTCAATACCCACCAAGAAAGGCCAGGGCGAAGTTCTACCTGTTGCGTGGGCTGCTCCAATCATTCTTCCTCGAATCAATCCCTCACGTTTTGTATTTCTTATTACTTTAATCTTTCCAGGGAGGTATTTTTGGATGTATTCATCTAGTTCTCCTTTCACATCATCTGAAAATGAAGAGTCGCACAACTGTTCAAACCACATGAGACATATGCACAGACATTTTGCAGATTCTCTAGAGTCGTGGCTGGCACTTGCAACAACAAATTTTTAAGCAAATATAGAATTTTCTTCTGCTTTATTTTAAAAGAAGATCATAGCTTATCTTGGAAGGAAGAAAATGAGGGTTAAGAGTTGGAACACTAGCCTAAAGGAATAGTTACTTAAGTTATAGACTTATCTGTATTTCCATAGCAACTAACACAACGCTTTGCATAAAGAATGCTTGAAATGAGTATCTTGAGTGAATGAATGTTTGGCTGACTGCATATAACTCATATTTAAAACAAAATGATATGTAAATATCTTTTGTTTCAAAGTGATTTATTAAGTCCTACTCCAATTCAGAATAGTTGAGAAACAACTTCGATTTCCCTACCAAGAATTATATAATAGCAGCAGTAAATACATTCTTTTATTAATTTAGCACCTTTCATGGGCACTAAATATTTACCTTTAAATTTCATACTAACTTCATTTACCTTTAAATTTCATACTAACTTCAAAGATCATATAAGATCATAATAAGTAATTCTTTCTATAGTTAGTATATAAACCATTGTAAATGATCATGAACTTTCCCTTTTAGAAAAAGTACCAACAAAATGAAAAATACAGGTTTACTTAAAAAAAAAATTCAAGGGCTTCCCTGGTGGTGCAGTGGTTGAGAGTCCGCCTGCCGATGCAGGGGACACGGGTTCGTGCCCCAGTCCAGGAAGATCCCACATGCCCCAGAGCGGCTGGGCCCGTGAGCCATGGCCGCTGGGCCTGTGCGTCCGGAGCCTATGCTCTGCAACGGGAGAGGCCACAGCAGTGAGGGGCCCGCGTACCGCAAAAAAAAAAAAAATTGAACACCATAAATTCTAGAATTATACTACTTAGCCAATCTTCTACTTGGTCCAGACTCAAATTCTTGGTTTTTTTCAATCATTTATTTTTGAAATTAAATTGTTTTCTATTCCTCCTATGAGATTTCAATAGTTACCAAGGTTTGAGAATTTTGCACCCATTGGTCTCAGTGTACGTTTCCTCATTTTGTATACTTAAGTATACTTGCATACCAATTCTGTTGTTGATATATAAGAGATGCTTAATAAACCCTTGAGTTGTGAAAAAATATGTAATTGACATACAATTTATCAGTGTATCTCTGCAGGTTACTGTAATGAAAATAGCAGAAGGCTTGGACTATGTAGACCAGGGGTCTCATTTCAACTCTACCACTTAACAGCTACAGAATCTTGAGCAAATTACTTAATATTTCCTCCTCTGTAAAATGGGGATACAACCTCTCGCACAAGGTTGAGGACAGCCCTCCATCCTGCTGTATGTACATGAAATCACTTTTAGGAAGAGTCTATGTTGAATTAAATAAAGGTCTGAAGTATGTACTGAATCATAAAATACTGGCCTTCAGAGATCATCAGAGCTATCAGAATGCAATCCACCTTATCTAGAGACAGCTGATATAACAGACTGACGAGATAAATGTAAGCCAAAGCATTATGTCTAGTTAAAAAAGCCAATCTCAAAAGGTCACATACTGTATGATTCTGTTTATATAACATTCTTGAAGGGGTGATGGAGCAGTGTAGTCTGTACCTTGACTGCAGGGGTGGTTACAGAAATCTACTCACGGGATAAAATGACAACTGTACACACATATTGTACCAATGTTAAATTCTGGGTTTTGATATTGTACTATAATGATGTAAGATGTAACCAATGGAGGAAACTGGGTGAAGGGGTACACAGGACCTCTTCGTAACTTACTGTCTATCTATAGTTATTTCAAAATAAAAATACTCTTTTAAAAAGGTAAGCCAAGGGAAAAATTTCAAGGGCCAAATTTGGGTAGCACAGTTTGAAAACAGATTACAAAGATAGTGCAGGGCTTCTCTGGTGGCGCAGTGGTTGAGAGTCCGCCTGCCGATGCAGGGGATACGGGTTCGTGCCCCGGTCCGGGAAGATCCCACATGCCGCGGAGCGGCTGGGCCCGTGAGCCATGGCCGCTGAGCCTGCGCGTTTGGAGCCTGTGCTCCGCAATGGGAGAGGCCACAACAGTGGGAGGCCCACGTACCGCAAAAAAAAAAAAAAAAAGATAGTGCAGTTTCTTTGAAATTACCCTATAATCAGGCATTTAATTGTGGTTGGCTCTGTTGCAATTGCGTGCATGAGGGTCCTCCTATCCACTAAGTACTAAATGGTCAGCTCTGTTGACATGGTCAGTACGACAGTGAACAACAGCATAGATCCCACATTGCCAATTACAATAGTCCTTACCGAAGTCACTGTCATCATCCACGAGGATAATTTCATGAAGAAGCCGGGCTGGCGTGCGGTCCAGGACGCTGTGCACGGTCCGGAGCAAGGCAGAAAAGGCTTCGTTGTAGAAACAAATAACAACACTAGCGACTGGCAGATCCGTGGGGTAAGACCTGTCTTTACATCTGTGAAGACGAATATGGGAAAATTCTGACAATTTAAAAGCTCAAATGTTTTAGGTTATTATTCACTAAACATTAACTGTCCCCTTGTTCGGCTTCTTCCTTACATTATTAACAATTTTTTAAAAAGCGTTTAAGATAACAATGTGTTTTCTTTGTTTTTTTCTTTTACATCTTTATTGGAGTATAATTGCTTAACAATGGTGTGCTAGTTTCTGCTTTACAACAAAGTGAATCAGTTATACATATACATATGTTCCCATATCTCTTCCCTCTTGCGTCTCCCTCCCTCCCACCCTCCCTATCCCACCCCTCCAGGTGGTCACAAAGCACCAAGCTGATCTCCCTGTGCTATGTGGCTGCTTCCCACTAGCTACCTATTTTATGTTTGGTAGTGTATATATGTCCATGCCACTCTCTCGCTTTGTCACAGCCTACCCTTCCCCCTCCCCATCAAAATGTGTTTTCTTATTCAAGAGTTTTACATTTGTTAATGATTTCTCCTTCCAGTACCTGCAACTCCGCTTATTTTTAGGTCAACGTTTTAAAAACTTGAATTTTTTTTCTTTTTTGGTACATAAAAATGTGTTTTTACTAAAATCACTGCAAGTTTTTAATGCCGCACTCATAAGCTGATGTTCAGTTTCTTCTCCTCAAAGAGGTTTCAAAAGGAAATAATGGAAATGTGAAATTTTGTATTTGAAAATTTTATTTTTTGCCCAATCATAGAAAAAGATTTGAGTAAACTATGATGTATATCAGGATAATGGAAGAGCTTCCATGTAAGCAACTATTTGATAAAAAGGATTAAGTGGCTTTAAGCAACCACAATTTAAAAAAACACTACCTTAAGCAATAAAATCTGGTATTCCATGTTCTTTTGCATGGCATACAAAGCCTTCCAATGTCTGGGCCCTGCCCACCTCCAGTTTCTTGCCATTCCTCCACTACAGGCAAAGTGAACTGTTTCAGTCCCTTTGACAAAGAGTATAATTTTATGCCTCGATCTGTTCCCTATATAGGGAAAAACCTTCCCTTACATCACTGCTCAGTCATCATCCTCTATGAAGCCTTCCCTGGTCATTCTGGTTTGGAGGACCCCATTTCACCAACTCCTATCACAGCCCTCATTCTTGTGGAAGTGCAATTACTCACTTCTTTACCTACCTCCCCTGCTAGACTCTAAGCCCTGTGAACCGAGAGACTATGTCTTATTTTGTTTATTTCCAGGGCCTAATAGAGAGTCCAGCGAACAAAAGGTGCTGAAACAGATCTGTGGAATGAATGACAGATTGACCATATGAATGAAAAGCCTTTGAAGAAACAAAAGTAATGAAAACAGAAAAGTGAGATGATGAGTAGAATTCTTCACTGATATTAATTCCTTTTTGCCATGAATCTAATAAACAAACATTTAAAATAAACTTATGCTCGGAAGGTTATTTAATTATATGCAGGTAGTACCTCCCTCCTTTTTCCCACATGATTTTAAATTTCAAAAGAAACAGCAAGCTCTAGAACTTTGTCAGTACAATCTCAGACCATGTGGCTTCAAGCATAATATGAGTGGAAGTCTGTCCTAAGTTTTCTAGTATCCTGAATAATAAGCCTAATTGCAAAATATTAACGCCATCCCCATGACTTATTATGCTGGCACTAAAAACACTGTGTTATTAAAGTGATTAGCAGAAACCAATAAGGAACATACGCTGCATTCCTTGTATCTGGCACATCTCTATGGTAGCCCAAGCGGTTACTAATAAGCATATTGAAGGCATGTTTCTGATACCCCAAGTCTCTCAACTCCTGATCACGTTCATTAAAAATCATACCTGCAAAAGAGTGACGTCACAGTCAGTACATTAAATCTGGAAAGGAATGCTACAGTTACTGTTATATTATGATCTTAACTTCTTATAACCAGGTAATAGCCATGTTTCTCAAATCTAGTTTGTCTCCATTTTCAAAAAAGTAAATTGAGGTTTAAGTCAAATTTTTATCAGTTTAGCTCAAAAAGCAAGTGTACCTTAACCATAAATGACACCTGCTCACTAGCCATAATCTTAAGAATATTTTCAAGAGAAAAACTTACCCATGACCAAGAAAAAAGAGGCTTAATGATGATTTTTCCATAAAAGCAATAGATTATAGAACCCCATATGGACCTCAACAGGCCCCAATTAATGCAAGGTTTTTTTTGGTTTTGTTAATTTTTGTCTAAAAAAAAAATTTTTTTTTAACAGCAAATTTTTATATGAACTCCTCCCCTAAAAAATTATACTACTGATAAACCTTTCTATAAAGTCTCTGGTCAAGGAAGTCCTCCACAGATCTAATCAAGATCATTATAATTTAACATCTTTGCTCTAATATTGCCAGAAATCTTAACCTTTACCAAGAACAATAAAGCCTCCTCTTGCTTTCTCTTTCCCACATAAAACCTTTAGCCTCTCCTCACAGAATGACTCCCTTGTAACAGCATTTCTCAAAATCTGGTCACGGAAAACTAATTCCACTGGACATTAATAGACTTAAAAAGAAAAACAAGATTTCACGGTCAAATAATTCAGGAAAAGACTGGATTTTAAAAGTCAAGTAAGGGAATTCCCTGGCGGTCCAGTGGTTAGGACTCAGCACTTTCACTGCCGGGGCCCAGGTTCGAGTTGAGCAGGTTTCTTTTTTTTTTTTTAAAGAATATTGTTTGTTTTATGGATTCCCAGATGTGAGGGGGTGAAATACAGAATGCAGTGTTTCCCCAATTATCTTATTTATCCCTATGATTTCTTCTTAGGGTTTTATAGTCTTTGATCCATTCTGAGTTAATTTAATATGACATGAGCTAAGGGTTCAACTTCATTCCTTTGCATGGGGGTATCTATCTGTCCCAGCACCACTGGTTGAGAAGACCATTCTTCCCACATTAACTGCTCTTGGCACCCTTTCCGAAAATCAACTGACCACAGATGTTACTTGTCCTTAGGTATTACTGACCATAGATGCTACCTGACCACAGATGTCACAGAGTATATTTTCAGACTCTCAGTCTATCCTTTGATCTACTGATACATATCTATTCTTATGCCAGTATCACACTGTCAGGAAGTTTTGAAATAGATAAGTGTGTGTTCTCCAGTTTTGTTCTTTTTCAAGACTGTTCAGGCTACTCAGAGCCCCTTGCAATTCCTTACCAATTTTAGAATCAGATTTTCCATCTTTTCAACAAAAGCCATTGGGATTTTGATAAGATTTACATTCAATCTGTGGGTTGCTTTGGGTGGTACTGACATCTTAACAGTACTTAGCATTCCATCCATGAACCTCTTTCCATTTATTTAGGCCTATTTTTATTTCTTTCAATAGTGCTGTGTAGTTTTCAGTGTACAAATCTTAGACCTCCTTGGCTATATTATTCTTAAGTACTTTATTCTTTCTGATTCCATTGTAAATGATATTGTTCCCTTAATTTTACTTTTGGACTGTTTATTGCTAGTGTCCAGAAATACAACTGGTTTTGGTGTGTTGATCTTGGACCCTGTAACTTTGCTGAATTCATTTATTCTCTATAATATTTTTTGTGATCTTTAGGATCTTTTATAAAGAATTTAGTTTTTCAGGTAGGCAGTTTGGGTTTGTCACTTCAAATATCTACAATTCTCTCACTACTTCTTTCACAGGCAAACAAAGTCCATTCAAAATGGTAAACCCAATGTTACTTCTTTATAAAAGTTTTACAGAAATTACTATAAACAAAAACTAGAAATTTTCCCATTAATGCTTTTAAAATGTCCAAATGGCTGTTTGAAAAAAATCAGAAGGTATATTTTATGAAAACTAAAGTAAGTAATAGCCTCCATTTCCTCATATAATTTTAAATATGTTCAACCTCCTTTATTAGGAAGTGATTAAATCCTAGGAACTGATTTTATTCTTTGAAACTATGATGAAGTGAAAAAAAATCTGTTTTAACATTTCCTTTATATTCTGTGGATCTTTCAATCTCTCAGAATCTCTTACTATATGCTTTTTCTCTTAAATTACTTATTATTTGACGCGTCAATGAAGATCAAAGTTCTTTTTTAAGTTTTAAAGACAAAGTTTTAAAGGGCTCATTTATCCCTTAAAATAAAATTTGCTGAAACCAGGACTCTAGAATTACAGTAATCAGAGTCTTACTTCCAAATTGAACAGAATATAATTTCTGAAGAATAAAGAAGTTTCTATTTTACAAACTCCTGTATTTAATAAATATATTCCGGCACCTGAATAATTCTTATAAGTAGAAATCTTATTAGATATAAGTAATCTCATCTTATTTCTAAACTCAATGGTTTATGTTCTGTTTTAATTAACTCTGCCTTTCAAAATACGTTAAATACAGTCACTTTTGAACCATTACTTTCCCTTATTAAATAATGCTAGCAATTATAATCCTTCCCCATAGGTTCCATTTTCTCTCTAGCTACTTAGTTTTTCATTCTTTCTTTTCTTTTCTTTTCTTTTTTTCCTATTCTGGACCTCATTAGTTTCTCCCAAGTCCTCATAAAATATTGAAGTCAGAACTGGACAAAACAGAATGTAACTCCCTACTGAGTCTGCAAAAATCATATGACCTCAGCTAGTTCATGAACGAAATAAATCAGTGCAGAAAAAATGTCACATTTCTAATTCTCTGAACAATACATGATTTTAAGAACAGTTAAACTTCCAATGATAAAATACTTTGACATGCTGCTAGCAAAAATCAAATACACTTACCCAGTTCAGAAGAGAATTTCATGTTGCCTCTTTCTGGATCTTCAATATGATCCTCTATCACATCATCAATTTTGTTTGCTTTGAACTGTGATTCTAACACTTGACTTGGACCTCGACTGAAACGGGGATAAAATTTTTTGGGGAATGGTCCATGGGGCCCAGACCCCTTGATGGGCACATTCTTAAGTGGCTGAGTCACTTCACTGAAGTTGAAATAAACAAAAAGCAAAACCGTCCAGGTTGCAGATGTAAAAAGGCATCCATAACAGAAATATCGAACTGTGACACTTCCCATTATAGACCTAGCATAGCTGAAGGGCCATTTTCAGTTTCCTAAAAGAGAAAGATAAATATGTTAGACACATCAAGACACTTCTAAATCAACTACCAAGTTCATGTTCCGTTTTCCAACCTACCAAATAGCACTTCTAAACAATTTACTTAGGACCCCTATGCATACCATTAACCAACAGCCAAATATAAGAAGATATATATATGGATAGCACTGAATAAAAAAATAAAGCGATTCAACAATTAAAACCACAAGCCAATGTGTTAGTACTCAGAAAACTAACGGCAGCAAAATAGCTGACTTATTCATTTGCCCATGTTAATGGATACGTCTTCACCTCTGTTCTGGATTGCTTTCAGCATGCTAATTTTTTTTCAGGTTCTAACTTTTCATAAGGAAAATACAAGTACTACATGCGTCATGATAGTACATCTAAGGTCCCTTCTAATTGTAAAATTATAAGACTAAATCTTTTAATCCAAGGATATTAAAATCTGTTATTAAAAATAAGCAACTTGAAAAAATAGACTCACTTTCCAATCAAAGACTAAACCTGCCCTAATGTCCACTCTAGATTCAACAGTTACATTTCAGATTTATAGAGTTGAAAGAGTTTAATTATATTTTCCCTCTCCTTATGATGTCTTATAAACAATATGGCATTGAACAGCAGTTTTTTCCTAAGCTTTCTGATAATATCTGGTCTTCATGGAGGCCTCACACAACCTCCTGAGGAATTCTTTGTAAAGAACCCAATGCACATATAAAATAGTTTCACTGAACACGAGGGCAGAGAAACCCTATTTAGGTAATGTATATAGAGAAGAAATCTACAAAGCAATACTACTTATCCACTACTTCTTATTTCTATAGTATGAAATAATTTAAAAAATAATATTATCATGCCTCCCAAATCAGGACAAAGCAAATCAACATCAGTAAGCTCCAATTCAAAAATTAAGCTGTTTTGGACTTCCCTGGTGGTGCAGTGGTTAAGAATCTGCCTGCCAATGCAGGGGACATGGGTTTGAGCCCTGGTCCGGGAAGATCCCACATGCTGTGGAGCAACTAAGCCCGTGCGCCACAACTACTGAGCCTGCGCTCTAGAGCCCGTGAGCCACAACTACTGAAGCCCGTGTGCCTAGAACCCGTGTTCTGCAACAAAGAGAAGCCACCGCAATGAGAAGCTCAGGCACCACAATGAAGAGTAGCCCCCGCTCACCACAACTAGAGAAAGCCTGCGCGCAGCAACAAAGACCCAACGCAGCTAAAATAAATAAACAAAATTAATAACAACAAAAGTTTTAAAAAAAATTAAGCTGTTTTGTACAGTTATGCTGTAAGCCCAGAAGACAGTAAATAGCTCAATTTCTTAACGATCTGCCAACCAAGAACTATTAGATATTTCACTACCTGTCAATTCAAAAGCTCAAAAAAAGAAAGAAAACACCACCACCACCATCCAAACAAACAAAAACTCCCACTACAGTAATACCAAAGGGAAATGACTACAGCACAAAAGGTAAGTCAGGTAACAATGAAAGTGCTGTCATGTCAGCTGTTAGCACTTTTAAAATTAAAGACATGCACAGAAAAATAACTTTATTTGGAAGTAGAAGAAAATGTTGAATGGAGGATTCAAAACAAATGAAAAATTAAAAGTTGTAACTTTGCAATAGAAATGTTGCAGAAATACAGACTAGAAACATTTAGGTGAAACATTAGATTTCAACTAAAACAGGCATTATAACTTCCTAAAATATTTGCTTGGGGGTAGGAAAAAACAAGCAAACAAATAACATCAAAAACAAAAGCACTAATTCCTCAAAAGGCCATGAAATTCTTTAGTTCAAGACTAACTGCACAGGCTGCTCTGATGCCATAAAGAACTGAGCATCTAAGGAGCCAATCGCTTCTTCAACTATCTAAGAAGATTTATATTTAGACTGTTTTCCTCAAACCACTCCAGGCCTTCCCAGTTCAACCTGACCTCCTTGACCCTGAACGCAGAATGGACCAAGAGAGAAAGTGAGCCAATCCCTTCTCCAATCACAAGAAGCCAGACGATGCTATTCAAGGGCTATTCCATCAAGCAGCTCTGGAAGACAGGTGGACACTGACATTTCGTTCACATCTTTCGTCTTTATCCCAAATCCCACCACCATGTTGGGTGATGTCCAGAATCCTTCAAAACCCTAGTTTCCAAATGTCTTGATTCATGTCCCTCCTGCAACCTTCACCCACATTCTACTTAAAGGACCCTGCCCCTACCCTTGATTTTATCATCATCCATAACTGATCGACGAACCTCTTAAATAGTAAATGAAAACCTCACTCTCTGAGCACAATCCTGACTCCCCAGCTGTGTTGTTCTTACCCACACTAGCATCTGTCCCCTGGTATCCGCCTGGTTGGCTTCCAGAGCCCCCGTGTATACCAGAATCCACAGATGCTCAAGTCCCTTACTGGCCCTCTTTATCCACGGGTTTCACACCCAGGGATTCAACCAACCACAGATGGCAATTTCTGTCCGCGGTTGGTTGAATCCACAGATTCAAAACCTGTGAAATACGGAGGGCAAACTGTATTATTTATTGAAAAAACTCCACGTATAAGTGGACCCAGGCACTTTAAACCCCTGTTGTTCAAGGGTCACCTGCACTACTATTATTAGTTACTCTTCAATCTCACAGCAGGCACTCAACCTTTCCCTTCTCTCAAAGCTTATATTTTGTTTCTGTCCCCAGCCACATATCCCTTAAGGACTTTACTTCCTTCCCTACCCAGTTTTGAACATGATGTTGGATAATATTAGAAAGTGCTAAGTGCTAAGGAGAAAAAATAAAGCAGGGAAGAGTGATATGAAGTAGAAAAGGGTATGTGAAATTTTAGGTAGATGGCTAGGGAAGGCCTCACCGAGAAGGTGATATTTAGACAAGGCCTGAAGGAAATAAAGTAGTGAGTACTGCAAATATCTGGGGAAGAGCTGTAGAGCAAAAGCAAATGCCCTCAAGAAGTGGGGTCAAAGAGTTTGCATCCTATAGACCACATGCTGTGATCACAAGACAACTAAGCTGAAAACCAATCAATGACAAAAAGATAACCAGAAAACTCAAAAAATGTCTAAATGGAAATTAGAAGCTATTTAGAACTACATAGTGAAAATACTACTTTTTGAAACTTGTGAGATACAGCAAAAGCTAAATTTATAGCCTGGGATGCTAATGTTAGAAAATACAGACCACAAACAATGAATTCAGAAAAACAGAGTAAGCCCAACAAAAGTAAAAGAAGGAAACAAAAACAGTTACATCAGGAATTAACAGAAAATGAAAATGAAACAAGGTAATAACAAAGCCAAAAGTTGGTTCTTTAAAAGATCAATAAAATTAACAAAGCACTGGCAAGACTAATCAAGAAAAAAAGAGAGGAAAAAAAAAAGAAAGAAAGAAAGAGAGAAAGCAGGAATAAATAATACCCAAAATAAAAAAGAGAGCATAAATATAGATGTGGATTAAAAATAAAAGCATTGTTCATAAATTTAAGTGAAATGGATAAGTTCCTAGAAAAATGTAAATGCACAACTAAGACTGGAAAATCAGGAAACTGGGATGGCTGTACTAGTCCTTTTGAATATTAAACCATTTCTAGATAAAAACATTTCTAGACAGTTTTACAAGTGAGTTCTATCAAACATCTGAGGAACAGATGAATAGCCTCATACGACTGCCTCCAAAGAACAGAAAAAGAGGAAATTTGCTCTTGTCTCACTTTCTGAGGCTATTATCATCCTGGTAACAAAACAGGGACAGTATGAGGAAGGAATATTAAAGACAATCTCTGACAGATTATGAAAATCTTAAAGAGAACACTAAAACTGAAACAAATAATGTTTTAAAAAATGAATACATATAAACAAGTTATATTTACTTCAGGAATACCAGGCTGGTCCAATATTTGAAAACCTATTATCTACCTTAAAAAAATTAAAGGAAAAAATGCATATGATTTGGTCAGTGGAGATTATAAAGAGCTTATTAAAATTCAACACTCAATTCTTAGCAACTAGGAATAGGGAAATCCTTAATCTGACCAAGCATCTCTAAATATCTTCCAGCAAAAATGATACTCAACAGTGAAATGATGAAGTCATTTTCTTTAAAAATAGGGACAAGATTAGGATGCCCACCATAAATATAATATTGAAGGCAACAGTTCCAAAATACAGGAGTCCCTAGAGTGTTGTGTTTTTTTTGCGGTATGCGGGCCTCTCACTGTTGCAGCCTCTCCCATTGCGGAGCACAGGCTCCGGATGCGCAGGCTCAGCGGCCATGGCTCACGGACCCAGCTGCTCGGCAGCACGTGGGATCTTCCCGGACCGGGGCACGAACCCATGTCCCCTGAATCGGCAGGCGGACTCTCAACCACTGCGCCACCAGGGAAGCCCCCCTAGAGTGTTTATTACAAATGCAGATTCCCAGGGCTCTGTGCCAGATGCACTAAACAAGAATTTGCGGAGGTAGCGCTAAGGGGTCTACAGCTTTAACAAGCTTCCACAGTTAATAGGTTACCTATGACGCAGAGCCAGATTGGGAACCGAACAACAGATAATGAAAAGACAAGATTAAGTTCTAATCCCACTCTGTCACATACTGGCTATGCAACTTTGGAAAAATTACCAAATTTTCTTAGCCTCATTTTCATCAACTGTATTCCAAGTTAACAATACTGTCTATCTTACTAGATACTTAGAATTAAATGAAATACTTAGAATTATGTAAGACAATATTTGTAAAGCATCAGGCACAATGGTTAGCACACACACACTGATTTGCACTGGACCAAGATAATCTCCATAAAAACTGTGGCTACCTTTTGTGGCTGTTTCTTTGCTCACTGTACTCCCTTCACTTAGCACAATAAATGGCACATAGAAGATGCTGAAAAATATCTACAGAATGAAAGAATATAGGGCAAATTCGACATATGTTAACTTTTTCCTCTTCATTAGGTCTAAATTTAAAATATAATATTAAACGTTATTTGTGACCATCTGTTCCTTACAATGACCTACAAGAGTCCCGAATAGTCTGACTGTATCTCCAACTACTTCCCTCCTCATTTATTTCATCCTAGAAACTCCTTATACGTCACTAAATGTATTAGAGATTATGCGTTGGTTCTTCCCTCTGCCTAGAATACTTTTCACCCCAGCTAAGTTCACCTCTATTGAATCTTTGCTCAAATATTACCTTCTCAACAAAGTTCTATCTAGACTGCCATATTTAAAACTGCAACTCAACTGCCAAACACCAGCACTTCCCATCTTCCCTACTCCATGCAGCTTACCACCTTCTTACATACTACATTAACTCCTTATTCATTATATTTATTATTTATTATCTATCTCCCCCCCCTGCTAGAATGTAAGCTTCATCAGAGCAAGTTTTTTGTCTGTTCTATTTCCTACAGTATCCCCTGAGCTTATAACAAAATCTGGCACATAGCAAACATTTAATAAATATTTACTGAAATTAAAGAAAAAATTACTGTAATATGGTTATCAATATGCTTGTAAAATACGGGATTTCAAAACAAATGTTTACTATCCTGTTTGAGCCAAGCAATACCTTAATGCTACACATGGAGATCATGACTACTTTATGTCAACAACAGTATGACAACTGGGCAGGACAATAGCCATAATTATTATTAGAAAAGGTACAAAAAACAACAGGCTCTCACTGTCCAATTTCACAAATTAAATAAAGCTCTTTGTGATAAAACAGGAGGCTACTTTCCATTTTGTTCACTGCATGATGTTAGGCTACCTCTTGGCTGCCAGCACTTAAGGGCAAAATGAAAAAGTTTTATCCTGAAGACCTCACCCATAAGATTTGGCCAACTCTGTCCAGATTCTTCACGGAACAGCCCCAGCTCATCCTCTCCACAACAGCTCAACATCGAGAGTCCTTGTCCTGAACTGTAAAATGTATTAACTTTCAACAATCCTATCAGGTAAAAATTATTATTTTTTTCAAGCCATATTATGGCAATTTTTTTAGAGAAATTGTTTTATGTAGTGAATCATTATACTAAATTAAGGAACCTATAAAAATGAGAGGAATTTACAAAATCAGGTCATTTTTAAAATATAATTAATCATAAATCTTCAGAAGCAAAAGACTTCAGAAGTCCTTTAGACACAGGTCAAGAAGTTAACAACCAAATATAAAAAAAGTGGAAACCAACCAGATGCCTGTTATATAATAAAGTAACAGGTCCCTAACTGCTTAAGAAATTAAAACATCCAAACAAAAATCAAAAGGCTGAAAATTTAATCTAATCTATGCTAACAAATAATGAATCCAGCATCTACACAATAAAGTCTTTTTGCTTCGTACTGTTTGCCATTCCTTCTATATACACCCATGGCTTCAACATCCAAGACTTGAAAGCCTTTAAAAGGAGGGTCAAAGCAAATATTTAAGGTTAGTTAATACAAAACAACTAGTAACCAAACACTTTCAATCATAAACTTAAATAGTTAATAAAGCGAAAACTTCAGCAGTTAGATATCAATGTAATATATTTTTTAAAACTTAAATGAATAAAAGACTAACCACCTGTTTACATGTATTTGCAGTGAGACAAGATGGTACGGTTTCATGTTTTCTCTAGCCATGGTCTGGGAGCTGCTCAGGAACACGTGCCTTGTAAGCTAAGAGTCAGGGTTTTGCCACGGAGGTACAAAAGAAGAATGCGGAAAGGTATATGCAATGTGCTGATTAGAATGACAAACCACAGATTTAAGCCAGACAAGGAGAAATGAGAGGATAAGGAAGAATGAAGCAGGATGAAAAAATGTGGATGGGCCAATGATCAGAGACTCCGGTGTGGCTGAATGATTGCTGGAGTTATGTTACCAAAGAGAGTGACCTGGAAAGACTGAATGTTCTGGTTGGAAAATGAGACGCCAACACTCAAGATTCTGGAGAGGTACAGTTAACGACAGAAGAATCCTTTCCAGATATGCGGACTGGAGATATACCAATGAACAGTTTGCCTATAGTATAAGCATTGTTATACTTACTATAAGCAAACCCCCTTAAGGACAGGATCATTCCCATCTTTCCAAACCCATGATGTTTAGCACAGTATCTAGTGTTAACAATTGACAAATAACTATATAATTTTTAAGGTGTATTTCTGTTCCAAAAGAAGTTACAGGACAGCTTAGATTCTGTGCAACAAGAAATCTTAGACAAGGGTATAATATGCAAGCAGAGCACATCCTGGGAAATCAATGTTTACTCTGAAGGAAGGGGGAGAGGAGGAAGACAGCTAAGCACTTTACACAGACAGAGCGTCACTGTCAGTTTTTTAATTGAACTGTAACTGACTTACGATATTATATTAGTCTCAGGTATACAACAGAGCGATTCGGTATTTTTATACCTTACAAAATGATCACCACGATAAGTTATCATCTGTCACCAAAAACTTATTACAACATTATTGACTATATTTCTTAGGCTGTACATTGCATCCCTGTGACTTATTTATTTTATAACTGGAAGTCTGTACCTCTTAATTTCCTTACCTATTTCATGCATTCCCCCACCCCCCCATCCTCTCTGGCAATTACCAGTTTTTCTGTATCTATGAGTCTGTTTCTGTTTTAGGTCTGTTTGTTTTCTTTTTTTTTTTTTTGGCCGTACGCGGGCCTCTCACTGTCGTGGCCTCTCCCGTCGCGGAGCACAGGCTCCGGACGCGCAGGCTCAGCGGCCATGGCTCACGGGCCCAGCCGCTCCGCGGCATGTGGGATCTTCCCGGACCGGGGCACGAACCTGTGTCCCCTGCATCGGCAGGCGGACTCTCAACCACTGCGCCACCAGGGAAACCCTGTTTTCTTTTTTAGATTCCACATATAAGTGAAATCTTTCTTTGACTTATTTCACTTAGCATAATACCCTCTAGGTCCATCCATGTTGTCACAAATAGCAAGGTTCCATTGTTTTTTAATAGCTGAATAATATTCCATCGTGTGTGTGCGTGTGTGTTTGTGTGTATCACATCCTCTTTATCGATTTATCTATTAGTGGATACATAGGTTGCTTCCATATCTTGGCTATTATAAATAATGCTGCAATGAACATAGGGGTGCATACATCTTTTCAAATTAGTGTTTTATGTTTTCTTCAGAAAAATACCCAGTAGTGGATTTGCTGAATCGTATGGTGGCTCTATTTTTAATTTTTTGAGGAACCTCCACACTGTTTTCCATAGTGGCTGTTCAAAAACCAAGGCTTTTTTTGCTACCATCAGCATCTACTGTTACACCAAAAATGCTTTGTGGCAAACTATTAGGTCACAAAGGTCTAAAATCTCATGAGATCTCACTGAAGTTAAATTCCTGCATCATTACCAGATTAGAGTGAAGGGTATTTCTCAATAGCACAATAGCTGAAGCTAAGAAGACCCATTCTGAGATGCCTTTCACGGTCATCTTCTAGTAACAAAGAACACAGTACATACCCACTACTACTCAGTTACGCTCCATAAAGTAGTTAGATTATGTACAGTTCACTAAGACAATGCACTCTACAGATACTTAAAATCATTCCATTAATTTTCCAATCATAGCCTATTAAATGTACTAAATGATCCAACATTTTTCTTCTGAAAATCATTAAATAATCCTAAAGAAAAGGTTGACACTGGGAACACAGTAGGAGCTTTATATGCCAGACACCATGTAAGGTGCCGGGGACTGACACTTGAAGTTCTGCTATTATGCCAAAAAATCAGAAAATACATGTGTTGAGAAGCTGGAGCTGGTGTATCAAATTAAAAATGCAGAGTGAGGGGACCTCCCTGGTGGCGCCGTGGTTAAGAATCCGCCTGCCAATGCAGGGGTTCGAGCCCTGGTCCGGGAGGATCCCACATGCCGCGGAGCAACTAAGCCCATGTGCCACAACTACTGAAGCCCGCACGCCTAGAGCCCGTGCTCCACAACAAGAGAAGCCAGCATAAGGAGAAGCCAGCGCACAGCAACGAAGACCCAACGCAGCCAAAAAAAAAAAAAATTAAAAAAAAAAGATGCCCTGGGGAAAGGCAAAGTGGGAACTTAGGACAGGCACCCTAAACTCAAGCCCTGATCTGAATGTCTAGACTCTGGGTGTGAGTAGAGTTATCATAGTGTAAAATGCCTAGGCAGCAACTCAGAAAAACAAAGTTGTTTTCCTCAAAAGTTGTTTTTCTCATCACAGTGCAGATGAGCCAAAAGTTAAAAATTAAAAACCCCCTGAAATCTCACCACTATTGTTTTGCTGTAAATTCTACTAGCTGTTTTTAATCTTTCTACACTAGCCATAAAATGTTATACTGCTATTTGCAGTTACTGAAAAATAAATTTAATAGATTATGGTTAGAAGCATTATGGATAATGTTCTATTTCTCTTCATTTAAAAAGAAATACAAATAATATGTATTTTTTTAATAATCAGGGTAAAAATTTTCTTAGGAAAAAATTGCCTTTCCTAACTTAAAAATATAAGAACAAATTTGGAGAGGATTAAATAGTAGAAGGCTTCAAACGAAACATATTGGCCTTTTCTTTTAACCTCAGAAGCAAAGGGATTTTAGCATACTTAAAAGAAAGAAATATTTTAATTCCATTAATTTGTCAAAAATTTGAGAATAAAATTTGGACACTAAACAAATATTCTAAAAGCATGATTTGAAAAACTGGTTTTTCTCTATAAAACATTATCTAGTCTGAAATTAGCATGCCTCTTTGAATATCCATCTTTTTTTTTTTTTTACTACAGGGTAATGAGACAATTCAGTTTAACTGAACAGGACAGCTCCCATTTTCCTTCAGTACATAATAATTTTCATAACATTTAATGAAGTTTAAAATGTCTCTCTTTAAATGTTAAGTATTTACCTTTCAGTAGTTTCTAGCTACTTTCTCACTAGTATACTCTAAATTCCAAAGGGTCAAACAGCAAACATTTGTTAGCTTTTTCCTTGAGAGAGACACGTTCATATTTTAACTCAGCTGTAGTCATGTAAGGACAAATGCTGATTTACAACACTGCCCTTCCTACATACCCTGTGAAATTACCAGGTGATGACAACACAAAAGTACACATGATTCTTTCTCATTCCTTATCTACTCTGAAGACTAGAAGGAAATATAGTTCATAATTATAAATAAGGCGATTACTGAATTAGGAAAGGTTCAGAGCAAATTCCAGACATCATATGCTCCCTGAGAACAATCCTTTGACCTCTGATATTTATGAATCTCCTCTCTATAAGAAAATCAAGAAGCATAAATACATGTAACTGTCTATATATTATACCTCAAATGCAGATGAAAACCACATGGTAATGTTGATTGGAGGTAGAAGCAAATTTAATTAAACACTAAAGAAAAGAAAACTAAAAGGATAGACAATATGACAAGGTACTTAAAATATCCAAACTCAGGACACCTGTTTGGTCAGTGAATATGGGCTGGTAGAGGCTGACTATAAGTAGAAAGTAGCAGCTCTCCCTGGTTAAGACCTGTGGAAGAAAATAAGGAGAAAGTGACCACAGCCTCATAAGGGCCTGCGCAACAAACATGTACATCTGTAGTCAGAAGCCAAGCAGATAAAAGAAGAGAGAAAAAACATAAGAGTGGTGGCAAGTGGTGGGGCATGTCCCCCACCTGAAGCAATTCAAACTCAAAAACTGCAAAAGCTGTTGACCAGCCTCCAGACTGCAACTTCTGACAGAGGCGCATAAAATGAATAGTACATAAACACAACCCCCGAAACTATAAAACTATTATTTCTTGTTCCCTTTCTGCCCATAAAAAGGGGGATTAAACCAAAAGTACATCAGATAAAGATGAAATAAATGAACAAGAAAAAAATGGTTGCTAGAAATAAGTGTTCTGAAATATCCAAACACATACAATACAGACAGCATACATACATCCATGGTCAACATGGCCTTCTACAGCCAGCTTTGTCCTAGGGTCCAAAGACATACTAGCAGAGTTGACTATCCTTAAACCATGGCTATTGAGTGTTTTATTCTGCTAGCACGTCATGAGCCTCTTGGGGTATACAGTGCCAACAAAGTGGTTTATGTACATTAGTCAAATATGCAAATTAAGACTAACAAAAATAGAGCAAAATACTAGTCCACGGTGTAAAATATAATAGATAGGGA
>NW_006797698.1:1172719-1194990 GCF_000442215.2 Lipotes vexillifer
AACAATGCTTATCTTTTTCCCTCTTGATTTTAGAGAAATTAAGTAACGTGCTTTAAGCATACAGAGCTAGTAAGGGGAGAAACTGGATTTGAATCCCGGTGATCTGATGTCAGCCCTATGTCCTTAATCACTTTGTAATACCACCTGGCAAGGAACAGACCAGTGATTTCCTATTTGCCACTCTTTAAAAAATATATCATCCAGTGATTTTTTTTAACATAAATTTATGTTTCCCACAAGATTCAAGATACCAGTAATTCTCCTCCCAAGCAAGAAGTTCACCTCTCTGGATTTCTACCATCTCCTAAAATCTTAGCCCAGTAATTCTTTACTATTTTGTAAATTCTCAGACTTTTCAGGCGCATCAACTAGATTGAATGAAGTTACCCAGTCTGCCATTACCAGAAGCACAAGCACAAGGGTTATGTTCTAAACTGTTGCTTTTGGGGTTATTTTTCTATTTTTTTTCAATTATTTTTTTTTTGGCCACACGCAGCTTATAGAATCTTAGTTCCCCAACCAGCAACTGAACCCGGGCCCTCAGCAGTGAAAGCGTGGAGTCCTAACCAATGGACCTCCCAGGGAATTCCCTGCTTTTGTATTTCAAAGTGAACAGGCTAGGTACTACCAAAAAGAGACCATCAGCAAATCATAATGTGACAGAATCTTCGGCCTTTTTCAGAAAACCCATTTCTGAATGCAATCTACCACCTCAGGAGGTTTAGAAGGCTAACAAATCTAACTGGCAAACAACCAGTCTCTACCCTAGCTCATCCTGTTGAATCACGCTGTAGGAAATCAATACAGCAGACAATGTCATTTACCCATCCTCTCGAACCTTACCAACCTGCACAGGTAGGTCTGACTTCCAACTGCCAGCACCTGCATCTCCAGCCTCTAGAGCCCATCTGCCCACCTGCAGGGTAGGCCCACAAACATGGGGCAATGTGTCCCTCCCAAAGGGCAGCCCTCAACAGCGGACTGGTAAAACAGGCCAGCTCCTTCCCACCCTCCCCATCAGAATAACTCTCCACCTGCAATTCTACATGAGCTCCCAGTGTTCCCCAGCACGATTAAGCTTTAATTGCCCACAGTGGAAACTGGTTTAAAAACATGCCCTTTACTGGCTGACTTTCCTACCTCTTGCTTCCTCATTCCCATACTGGTGTGTCCTGGGATTACTCACAAACAAGTTGAATTTGAATTTACATCTCCGGATTTGCTTCAGGAGGAACTCAAACTAACAGAATCAGGTTTCTGCAGATAACGGACAATTTGACAAATTCTTACATGTACTAATTTCTTATTTCTAAATAAAAAATTTAATAAAGACTGAGCTTCTATAGCTTTTGCTGACGATAAAGTACAAAACAATGCATACAAAAAGCTTTTCTGAAGAGTTGCAAGATATTTTTATACTTGCAAAAAAAGAACATTTCCAAGTGATAAGCTTTTCTAAGGAAATCAAAAGCTATCAAGACATGTAGCTTGAAATCATTGTTAATCAGCTGATAAATATGAAGTATCAACTTCAGCCTCTACATCATCAACTCTAGATACACCAGCAGCTGTCCTGAACCTCTGTATGTATGTAGTTCACTCAAGATGGTAACAAGTCATAAAGTCTAAGTTAAAAGGCATGCTTTCAGCTCCAACATGAAAAGCGCTTAGAAGCCATCACTTCCATCCTTACAAGAACAAACTGAAAATCAGTGACACTTTTGAACCCATCAGAGAACTAAGGTTACAGGACAAACTACCACCCAAAACCTGGAGACACAGCTGAGATCTGCTTACCTGGAGCAGAAGCTGCAGCAGCCATAAACTGGTGCTGGAGACTAGGTGCAAACTGGCGTGAAAGTGAAAAACTGCAGGGATGCAGGTTGTTGTTGCTTTTTTTTTTGGCGGGGGAGGTCCACACTTCTGTGGGCTTTACCTCCAGGAATCCCACCAGGTCTGCACTGTGAAGGTGAAGGCCCCAGAAAGATGCCCCTCGTGACCACAGCAGGGAGGGGAAGAGTAATCATTGCAAAACATGAAACAAGCCCAGAGTTTCCTTCATAACAAAGGCATATGCTCCAGGGGAAAAGACACTGCCAGAGCTTTCTCCAGATTAAGAAAAGGCATTCCTCAGCATTTTACTTTGAAAAGTTAAAGGTGCTTTAAGTGGCAGTTGAATGAAGTTCCTGGAGGGAAGATTCTGCATCTAGCCAGCACTTGCTACATGGTAGCTGCTCACAACTTCATTCAAAGGACCTGAAACTCGGATCTTTGCCTGTTTCCCTCAAATGCTGACATTAGCCTATTGAAGCACCACAGATGAAGTGACTCCTTTGACAACTGAAAATAAAGGGAAGAACTATGCAGACCAGGTGCCTCACACAGGGCTTGGCACCCAGGTGATGAATAAATAAGTGTTGGCTGAACTGAACGTCTTCCAATCAAAGGCATTTGAGATGTGCTATTCATATTCTACAAAACAGCTTGAATTATTTAGAATGTCAAAACGGGAAAGGGCATGTGGCAAGTTAAGGAAATTAAAGAGAAATGGGGTATAAATGGAACCCAAATGGGGTAGTAAATGGGATATTAAACCTTTGAAATTCAAAATAAAGAACCTGGTTATAAAAAAAAAAGAAAGAAAGAAGGAAAGAGCATTCCTCCCACTCCCGCCCCTCCAAGCCTTCCAGCCAAACCTAAGCGGGGAAACGTAGTCAACAAAGGTGAAGGCTTACAGAAAATAGACTGGGAACTCTGCAGCTAGGGAAGGGAGTACATTACCGGGAGAAAAAAGCTACAGCAATGGAGAACACTTGTGAAGGTCACAGACATAGGCTGAGATTTAACTGGAAGACTGCAGAACTTTTACCCTCCCTCACTTTTTACCATCACACCAGCAGGGCTCCAAATATAATACCGGTGGGTTACAGCTGAAAGAGATGCAAGACACAGACTCTCTCTGGGGAACAGTGCTTAGAAAACCCCAGTCAAGAGGGCAGATAAACGAGGGCACTAGAAGAATTTGAAGCCTCTGGCACCTGTAGCTACAGCAAACATTAAACACTGCCAAACCTCTATTAGTTCCTATTACCTGATACAACATGTCAGTCTTTCAAAAGCAAAAACAACTAAAAAATGCAAGGCATAATAAAAGAGAAAACAGTCTGACAAGACAAAGCAATCATTAGAACCAGACTCAGATGACACAGATTTTGGGATTATCAGACAGGGATTTTGAAATATCTGTAATTAATATGTTAAGGGCTCTAATGGAAAAAGACAACATGCAAAGAACAGAAGTGAAACAGGAGGGAAGGAGGCAGGGCACAACCTCTGAAAGAATGACATAACATAAGGACATGACATAACTGATTAGAACCAAATGGGTCCAAGATGGCAAACAAGTCGACTTTTTCCACTAGACCTTGAGCCTCAGTATACGCTCACATCAGCAAGCTAAATGACACACCCAAATGCGCCATGACAGTTCCAAGACTGACCATAAGGATCAAAAAGTGGGCAGTGGGGGGCTTCCCTGGTGGCGCAGCGGTTGAGAGGCCGCCTGCCGATGCAGGGGACGCGGGTTCATGCCCCGGTCTGGGAAGATCCCACATGCCACGGAGCGGCTGGGCCGGTGAGCCATGGCCGCTGAGCCTGTGTGTCTGGAGCTTGTGCTCCGCAAGGGGAGAGGCCACAGCAGTGAGAGGCCCGTGTACCGCAAAATAAAATAAAATAAAATAAAAAAATAAAAAATAAAAAAAAGTGGGCAGTTGGCCCAGTTCCTGGAAATCCCCACCTCTTCCTAAAATAGCTGGATTGCCCCTCCCCCTCATTAGCCTATGAAATTACCCACTCCGGTACCCTGGTGCATTTCTCACCTTCTGAGATGGCCCACACTCTGTGGAGTGTGTTTCTCTCTAAATAAATCCACTTCTTACTTATCACTTTGTCTCTCACTGAATTCTTTCTACGATGAGACATCAAGAACCTAAGCTTCATTAAGTCCTGAAACCAGGTGTGTGATCTCAGTTGGAAGACTGTGCGTTTTGGCTGGGTTCGAGTCCTGGCCACGTGGGTTCAAGTCCCAGTCTGGATTCGAGTCCCAGCATGTGGGTTCAAGTCCCAATCTGAGATGCACGCTTTCAGAAGGATAATGTAAACAGATGGAAACTGTAAGAAACAATCAAAAGGAAATGCTAAAAACCAAAAGCATTGTAAAAGCCCCTTCCACGGGCTCATCAGAAACTCCATACAGCCAAAGAAAGAAGCAGTGAGCTTGAATATAGGTCAACAGACACTTTGCAAACTGAAATGCAAAGAGGAAAATGAATGGAAAAAACAGGACATCCAAAAACTGTGGGACAATTTCAGAAAGTGTAACATATACCCATTATTAGAATATCAGAAGGAGAAGAAAAAGAAAAGGAAATAGAAGAAATATTTTAAATAATAATGGCCAAGAGCTTTCCAAAATTAATGACAGACCCCAGGAAGCTGAGAGAACACCAAACAGATTAAATATCCTCAAAAACCCTCATCTGGGTATACCATATTCAGAAAATCAAAAGACAAAAAATCTTCAAAGAAGTTACAGAGAGTGAAAAACACCTTAACTACAGAGGAAAGAGTAAGAATTACAGTGGACTTCTCATCAGAAATCATGCAAGCAAGAAGAGAGCAGAGTGAAATATTTAAAGTAAGGAAGAAACCCCACCACCACTTTAGAATTCCATATTCTTCGATACTATAATTCAAAAGTGAAGGAGAAATAAAGGCTTTTTCAGACCAAAAAAACTGAGGAATTCATCGCCAGTAGACCTGTCCTGCAAGAAATGTTAAAAAAAAAAAAAAAAAATTCTTCAAGCAGAAGGAAAACGATACAGGTCGGAAACCTGGATCTACATAAAGAAGAGCATCAGAGAAGGAATAAATAAAATGAAGATAAAATCCTTTATTTTTTTATTCTTAACTGATCTAAAAAACAACCATTTGTTTAAAGTAATAATCGTAACAATGTATTAGATGATCATAGCACACGGGTAAGTGAATGAGTGACAGCAAGGTCACAGCGGTGGGAGGCACAAATTGGGATTATGCTATTAACAAGGTATCTATATGACACATCAAGCAATATGGTGTTATTTTAAGGCAGATTCAGGTTAATTTAAAATGCATATTCTAAACTCCAGGGCAATCACCAAAAAAATTTTTAAATACGTATAATTGATATGCTATGTGGTAGGCAGAAGAGTAGCCCCCCAGGAATATCCACATTCTAATCCTCAGATTAAGGCAGCAGACAGAATAAGGTTGCTAATCACCTGACCTTAAAAAACAGAGATTATTCGGGATTATGCGGGTGGGCCGGATGTAATCACAGAGTCCTTAAGTATGGAAGAGGGAGACAAAAGAGGAGATAAGAATGAGGCAATCTACTGGGCCCACTACTGCTGGCTGCAAAGATAGAGGAAGAAGGCCGCGAGTCAAGGACTGTGGGTGGCTTCTAGAAATTTAAAAGGGCAAGGAAATGGATTCTCCCTTAGAGCCTCCAGAAAGTAACATAGCCTTGCCCATACCTTGAGCTTAGCCCACTGAGACCCATTTCAAACCTCTGACCTACAGAACTGTAAAAGAAATTGTGTTGTTTTACACTGCTGAGTTTGTGTTCTTTGGTTACAGCAGCAACAGAAAACTAATACATTCTAAGAGAGGAGTTAGAGTTGAATCATATAGAATGCCCAATTAAAAGGAAATAGAAAAAAGCAATGAATACAAAACATTTACAAACATGGAAGATATTTACTCAACTATATCAATAATCACTTCAAATGTGAATGGTCTAAAAAATACAATATCAAGAGAGAGTCACAGTGGACAAAACAAGATCCAACTATAAGTTGCCTACAAGCAACTAACTTTAAATATAAAAATTTATATATGATAAAAGTAAAGGACGGAAAGCTATACCATGCTAACACTAAGCAAAAGAAAGCTGAAGTAACTATATTAACTTCAGACAAGGCAGACTTTGTCGGATAATTAGAGATAAAGAGGGTCATTATATGATAATAAAGAGGTCAATTCTCCAAGAAGACATAACAATCTTGTACTTGTTTACACCTAAAGAACGAGAGGGTATCAAAACACATGAAGCAAAACCTGAGAAAAATGAAAAGAGGAGATAAATCCACTATTATAGTTAAAGACTTCAACACCACTGTCAGTAACTGACAGATCGAGCAGACAGAAAATCAATAAGGAAATAGATGACCTGAGCAGCACATCAATCAACTTGATCTGACATTTAAAGAAAACTCCATCCAACAACAGCTGAATACATATTCTTCTCTAGCCCACATTCACCAATGTAGACCATATTCTGGGCCATAAAACACACTTGAACAGATTTAAAGGAACAGAAACCATATAAAGTATGTTCTTAGACACAGTGGAATTAAACTAGAAATCATTAACAGAAAGGTTAAAAAAACCAAAACCCAGATATCTGGAAATTAAAGTCTCAAGAGAAATTTTAAAACATTTTGAACTAAATAAAAATGAAAATACAGCTTATTAAAATTTGTGGGATGAAGCAAAAGTAGTGATTAGAAGATTTATAGCATTAAAATGGATTAGAGTTCAAGACATGAGTATGAACCCATGTTTAGCTTAACATGTTAGCTTTAGATACAGATGGTTACACATATATTTCCATATATGTACATATATATTTCCTTGCTTGTCAGATGAGAGGACCTGGAAGAATGACACCCCAAGTGACAACAAGCATACCTAGTGCCCAAATCCTGGGGTTTTTTTTAATAAAATGTATTTATTTATTTATTTTTGGCTGTGTTGGGTCTTTGTTGCTGGGCGTGGGCTTTCTCTAGTTGCAGCAAGCAGGGTTTACTCTTCTTTGTGGTGCGCGGGCTTCTCATCGCAGTGGCTTCTCTTGTTCCAGAGCATGGGCTCTAGGTGCACAGGCTGTGGTAGCTGTGGCATGTGGGCTCAGTAGTTGTGGCTTGCCGGCCCTAGAGCATAGGCTCAGTAGTTGCGGCACATGGGCTTAGTTGCTCCACAGCATGTGGGATCTTCCAGGACCAGGGCTCGAACCCATGTCCCCTGAATTGGCAGGCGGATTCTTAATCACTGCGCCACCAGTGAAGTCCCCCAAATCTTGGTTTCTAACAGCATTCTCCAATAAAAAGAACCAAAGCTCCTTGAAGAAATGACTGACTCTAGGACTGGGAAAGGAAATATACAAGATGAGCCTGAAGTACCTTGTAGTGCCAGAAAGTAAGGAAGTACCCCACCCCAAAAAAAGGAAAAAACCCACAATGATGGGGGTATGTCAAAGGAACAGATGGAACCACTGAAAGAGCTTACAACAGCCACAGCTAAAACAATTTGAGCAAAAAATAAAGTGGTATTGCATTATAACCCAAAGTATAAGATAAATATCCATGAGTTCATAGTGATAGGGATTACAGATGAAGAAAGACTGAGTATTAATAGGTTATTTAAAATCTATTAATTTTCTTCATGTCTGAAATTTTCCATAGTAAACCTTTTAAATATATATGTGTATATATATAAATGTGTTTATATATAAATGGGTGTGTGTGTGTGTATGTAACCCAAAAAACAAACGCTCCTTTGACCTTTACACTACCGTTTTGGGTTCTGTATGTATGTTGGTTTCTAGGGGTTATAATGTGCTTGCACGACTAAGTTCTCCACTAATTCTTGTCCATGGAGTCACAGGACACAGATTCTAGTAGTCTGTCCTTATGGGTTTTGTGTGTATTTGTATATATTAAGTATTTTCTCCTCACTTCTACTTCCTCATTATTTAACAGACGATTCATAGGAGATCAACTTTACAATTTAGTCTGTAGATAACAATGTTCACATGAAAATGCACGTTGTAGGCTGTGTATAGATGCAGAGGATCAGAAGGGCGAATTGTACCAGTGAAGTTAGTCTCCTAGCTCTAAGTCCACTCTCTATACTCCAGTGGCTCTCAGCCAGAGCCTGAGCTTTTTGGCAATGTCTGGAAAAACCTGGACACCACCAGGGTCTTTTGGTAATGTCCAGAAATATTTTTGGTTGTCACAGATTGGGGGATCCTACTAACATGTGGTGGGTAGAGGCCAGGGATGCTGCTAAACATCCTACAATGCAGAGGACAGCCCCCAGCAATGAAGAATTATCTGGCTCAAAATGTCAACAATGCCAATTTTGAGAAACTCTGTTCTGTTCTGTAATGCTGGGGCTGGGACTCTACATAAACCTTTTTTCAACTACATTTGACCCTTAAACAATAAGCCAGGGAGGAACAACAACCCTCCACGCAGTTGAAAATCTGCTTATACAGTAGGCCTTCCATATCAGAGGATTCGACCAATCGCAGCTCTTGTTGTACTGTAGTATTTACTGTTGACCAAAAAATCTGTGTATAAATGGACCTGTGCAGTTCAAATCTGCGTTGTTCAAGGTCAGCTGTATTGATAAATGAAACAACCTGGATGAACTTGGAAATACACAGGAAAAAGTCTTCAGTCTCAATAATTAGTAAAGACATGCAAATAAAAATAAGGTACTATTTTCTAACTCAAAATAGCAACATTTTCAGTACTCACTGAAGTGCATGTAGTTAAATGATACAGTTATCAGTGATGAAAGTTACAAATTGCAGGGCCTTTTTAAAAAGCAGCTTAACAATGGCATAGGAGCCTTAAAACCTTTATACACTTTGGTCAGTAATCCCACTTTCTCTAAGAATAAAAATCCTAAAGAAATAATAAATCAGGTGAAAAACTGGGCATATCCTAAAGCAAACTCTAAAAAATTCCATAATAAAGATATAAATAAACCACAGTATATACAAATCAGTACAAAGGCCAAATTCATTTTATATGAAAAACTTGAAGGAAATGCCTTATAGAAGTTAAGATTTAAGTTTGACTTTAAGACTTCAATGGCCAAAAACTGAAATATCTCAAGCAGAAAGCTGAAGTCTTGAGAAACTGCCACATGTATTTGTTTTTAGTTTTCCAAACAGAATAGCAAGTAGGAAGGTTGGCTATAATGAATACACACAGCTGGTTAAGGCTGGTGGAAGGTGATTAATTCTATGAGGACAGGCTGGGGCTATGACCCTGAGGATGGGAATTAACTTTTTCTGCATGCAAAAGGAAGCTAACTAATGTCTTTAAGCAAATACACCTTAGGAAGAAAATTCTAGGAACAGTGTGTAAAATGGTTTGGGACAGAGGAAAAAAAAAAAAATCTAGAGCCAGGGAGGCCAGTTAGACTCACCCGGACACATGTGAACCCATGTTCACAGCAGTGTTATTCACAGCAGCCAAAAAACAGCAACAACCTAGTGTCCATCAACGGATGAATGGATAAACAAACTGCGCTACAGCCACTCGGCAAAGTATTAGCCAGCCATCCCCAAGAATGAAGTCTGAGAGACACTACGGCCTGGATGAACCTTGAACACATTAGATGAAATAAGCCAAACACAAAAGGGCAAATACTGTACGATTCCAATTCTGTGAGGCCTCTAGAATACGCAAATTCAGAGACAGAAAGGGCTGGGAGGAGGGGAAATGGGGACTTTAATGCTTAATGGTTTCAGAGTTTGTGTTTAGGGTAAGGAGAAACTTTTGCAAATAGCGGTGATGGTGACACAATATTGTGAATGTACTTAGTACCTCTGAGCTGTACACTTAAAAAATGCTTAGAACAATCAACTTCATGGTATGTGTATTTTACCACCATAATAAAAGAGTTAAAAAAAAAAGAAAAGTGAAGATAGAACTCAAATTGCAAAGAACAGCACAGAAGTTGTCAGGAGGCAGGAGCGGCGTGGACTACCGTTTCATGACGTTTAATTTGAAAAGCTCTACTGATAACATTAAGGGTAGAGAGAGGTTTTCTGGTTTAGATTTTTCTCAAGGCAGAGTAGACCTTAACATACGGTATATATCTAGGATATCTAGGTAATAGCTAAGAATTGAGTGTAGTTAAAAAAAGTCTGGCCTAAAACTCTTATTTGGGGGACGAGAGTAGCATCACAATATTTTATTGGCGCACAGCCGTATGAGAAGCATTTCAAAGTTATAATTTCATCTTACATTTGGAAAACCAACCAACCAACCAACAGCTTTCCTAGCACGAAGTGAAAAGGAATATTACTCAAACGGTGAAATCTACCAGTATTGGAGGGTGGAGACTTGATATTTTTATATTTATCCAAACGGCACGTACTTTAAGAGCCTGGGAAACTGTGCAAGACAAATAACCCAATTTCTTCAACAAATACCTTGCAAAGAAAAGGGAAACTTAAGATGCTCATCCACCGAACGCGACGCAAGGACCCGCTCAAATCCTGAGCGGCACAAACCAACCACTAAAAAAACAATTAAAAAAAAGAAAATTCCTTTAAGGAAATGTGAACACTGCCCGAATACCGTGGAAACTGAGGGCAGGGTACCAGCGAAGGCGTTACTCAATTCGCTCTAGTTTCTATACGTTTTGAAATTTTCTGCAACCATTTTCTTGGGCATTTTAGCAAAAAAGCGCCGTGTGGCGGGGGAGCGGGCCTTTCTCACGCCGCCCGCGGCCGCCCCCCGCGAGCCGGGCGCCTCCACGGCCCACCCCCGACCTCCAGGGCCGCGTCGGCTCTGCCAACGCCCCACACACTCCCGGACGCCGCGGCAGCGGCCAGAGACCCCGCGGAGGGCGGCGGCCCGGGGCGAAGCCTCCGACGCTCCGGGCACTCGGGCCGCGGCCGCTCGCCTGAGGCACTGAGGGGACGGACGGAGGCCGCGCAGGCTCACACGCCGCCGCCGGGCCATCCGATACTCACCCCGACGCCGGCAGCGCAGGACCCCGGCCTTTCGGGACTCGGGCTGTGGCATCTTCGCTCCCGCCACGGCCCGGGTCCGAGCCGCATTCGCCGCAGCGGGCGGAGCTGCCGGCCAGAAAACGCAGCAGCGAGCACACCAGCGCCCCCAGCGCTCGCCCAGTGCTCGCGCCGCGGCCTCGGCCTGAGCGCGCGCCCGCTGGGGCCACGTGACGGGCGGCCCCGGCCTCGCGCGTGACGTCACCGCCCGCTGCGGGCGCGTCGCGGACCCCGGGCTCCACAACGTTCCAGAGGGCCAGCGCCTGCGGGTGGGCTCGGGGGTCGGTGGCGAGCGGCCTTCGCGTTTTTAACTCTTACATAAATGGGCTCATTGAAGACAAATGCCTTAAACATATTGAAAGATGTGCGACCCCGCTTATGATAAAAGAACTAGGTTAAAATGTCAAGGCTTGGCAGAAACTGTGATAAAACCTCACGGGTTGGTGGTAAGGGTGAGAAAGTACAGCGCGCCCGCCGAGCAGCCGCAGGAAGGCACATGGGGTCACGGGGGCCTTGCTAGAAATCCTGACTCTTCAGCCACCTATCAGTAAGCAAAGGATGTTGCAGCCATCAGGCCATCCCATTACAGCCCCCGCACGCCCGCCCAGAGGTAACTCAGGGTGGAAACGGGCTGTCCGCTGCCAAGCCCCCAGCCACTGTGGCCACCCCCAAATGGTGCACTCCGGATGGGAAAGAACAGAATCGTGGCTCTGGTTGGTTAGGGTGCATAGCAAAGAAATGATCTCAGTACGCCCTGGCTCTTGCAATTCCCATGTATAGGAAAGCACTAAATTCCTTAACTTGCGTTTGATTGATTTTCTTTAACAGTAACCTTTGATGTTCAGACTATCTGATCTTCGTTGCAAAAACTCCTATATATCCTGTCTCCCCACGCTTACCTCTTCAGAGCAGTCCCGCAGAGCTACCTGAGAGGCTGCGTCCCGGGCTTGAGTCCTCGGTTTTGTCTGCCAAATAAAACATAATTCTCAACGTTTAGGTTATGCATTTTTTTTCAGTCGGCAGGCCCCATGCCAGACGTACTTAAGTAATCAAAATATGCGTTTTACCGCCGTGGCCAGGTGGTTTATGTACACATCAAAGTCTGAAATCAGTGTCCTAAGGTGCAGTCAGTGCAGGAGACCGGCCATTGCTCCACCTTCTCCCGACCCTTGATGGTGTCAGACATTTTATTTGCCATTCTGATGGGTGTGGAGATCTGTTTCTAGCTGTTATTTTAAATGGGTTCATACTGTCCCATCAAATTAATGTACAGTCGTACCATTCCAGAAATTGAAGCTTTGGGTTAGCTCCAATTTTTTACCATTAGAAAGAATGACATATGTTTTTTGCAGTGCAGCATCTAAACCCGGGGTCTTTGAGGCTGGGCATAGGCTAGTCTATGGGCTGTGTTCATCTATCCCTAGATACAGTTGCCAGAGGAAATATAGGAGGCTTAAAATTTGAATTTCAGATAAAAAAAATTCACTAGCATGTCCCATAGAATATGTGGAATATACTTTTACTAAGATATTACTGTTTATCCAAAATTCAAGTTTACCAGGGCATGCTGTACTTTTATTTGCTAAATCTGGCAACGCTAACTCTGGACAAGTTTTAAACTTAGTTTTCTGTTTTATGATATGGTAATAACAATAGGAACTATCTTGTAAAGTTGTGTGGATGAGATGAGATAATCTTTGCAGATGGTGAGAGCTCAATAATTGTTAGCTCTTATTTTTATTTCATCTCGGTGTGTCTTAGGATAAATTCCTGAAAGTATGCTTTCCTTACAGAATTCTCTGGCTAACGTAAGGCTTGTCCAAGTGTTTGGTCATACCCAAAACTGTTGTGTGAAAAGCCCTGAGCAGGTGAGCAGATACTTTCTCAACTAGCTCCAGAATACAAATCAGATTTTAAAATTTCAACACAAAACCATAATTGCCACCTACGGGCAAGTATGGGTTTCCTTTCAATCACACCAAGTACTTGGATGTTGATTCTGATTTGTTTTCTATTCCAGAGTCAGCTGAAACAATATTCTTGAGGAGATTGTTTAAGCAACATTCTACATCATTTCTAAGACTTATTCATGCTATCTAGGACCTGAACTAAATTACATTAAAAAATCTAAGACTGGGGCTTCCCTGGTGGCGCAGTGGTTGAGAGTCTGCCTGCCGATGCAGGGTACACGGGTTCGTGCCCTGGTCCAGGAAGATCCCACATGCCGCGGAGCGGCTGGGCCCGTGAGCCATGGCCTCTGAGCCTGCGCGTCTGGAGCCTGTGCTCCGCAATGGGAGAGGCCACAACAGTGAGAGGCCTGCGTACCGAAAAAAAAAAACAAAAAAAAACTAAGACTGAATATTAGGCCCATGGCTCTAAGAAAAAGAACATTTTTCTTTTGGCAAGGCTGATATTTACAACATCCATCTTTATGCTTTTACCAAGCAAGAAGATTCTCTGAATTTATACTACAATTCTCTTTTTTCCTTCAGCTGCAGAAATTTTATTTTGTATTTTACTCTAATTTTAATGGATTCATAGGCTTATTACAGTCAATTTTTTATTACTTTCTAGAGCAGCTAAGGTATAAACATGGGCCCGGGATATACTAATCATGTGGCAATTACTTTGTGCTGCCAGATTGACCTTTTAAAAGCTCAATCAAGTTACCCTGGCCATCTGTAATATTTGGGCACAGGTTTTTCCCATCTCTTTCCAGCAATAGATTTTATAGAGTACTTTGCCAAATACGTGGGTATAATGACATTATAAATTTCTTTACATTGTATATATTATTTCAAAGAACACAAGCTCCATGAAGGGAAGGATGTTTACCTGCCCCATTGTCAGCTGCATCCCAGCACCTAGAAGGACACCTGGCCTGAGATGACCATTCAGTTGTTGATTAAATGAGCATAATAGATGAGTCAAGTTGTTTTCTGCTGTAAAAAACTAGTTTATATTTTCTCCAGCAGAAGCTATGATTTAGTGATTCTATCCTAAGCCTCCTCCTTTTTACTCCTTTCAATGTATTCCTTCCCTTATTTTCTCATTCTCTTCGTTTTGTGAATTAAATATATTTTTCACTTTTCTAGCTGCCTTCACCAGGGTGAATGCAACAGCCATCCCTCTAACCTGAGAGAAGTACTTTAGACACCTGGGAGTGTGTCCACACAGGATGGATATTGAACCTAGTTACCTCTTCCCAAATCCCAACTAAACAGTTTTCTCGAGTCATGTCGAACACAGATTATCAACAAGGCATGCAAGCCAAGAAGTGTCAGGACAGCTGTAGGCCAGAGCCATAGGAGGGAACAGACGTGAAGAAGGCAAAATCAGAAGTAGGGAAGAGGGAATGTCTCCAATTAACTGAAGGGCCAACAGAAACAAACAGGGAGGCTGGCCTGGAGAGCTGGACCAGGACACCCAGGCAAGTGACTGGACATCAGAAACTCAGGAACCCCACCAAGCAATGTGTCAAGACCAGAATCTACACTGGCAGCAAGAAAGGAGCTCAATACAGTTGAGCTAAAGTTGGTATTGACCAACCAAGGCTCTCTGAGAATGTCTTTCTGGGGAGGTCACCAGCCCAGGTCACCTATCTGGAGTAGGAATTGAGTTGACCAAGAGTTGAGCAGTCCTTCTGGTCTACCAGGATGAAGTGAGCTTGGCAAATAACTGGAGATAACACACTTTATCTCATTTGATTTTATGATAGCCTAAAGTGTGTGACAACATGCATTTCTAATGTTTAAGGTCTTGCCACTCCAGAAATTTAGTGGCAGAAAAGGCACTTCTGTTGTAGACCATTCTGGCTGTACTTCTTACTGTAGTTCACATAATTTCATGATGTTCCAAACTTGTTCTCTTCTCTACGTTGAAGGACTAGGGGAATTTTTAACGCTTCATTAATGAACATGATTGGTTTTCCTTTCATGAGACTCTCTTAGAGGTCTCCAGTTCCGGGAAGACAGTATCCAAATACCACTGAAATGACTTGCAACCCAATTGTTTCCTTAATTCAACACGCTCACTAATATCTCCATAGGCAAGATATTTCAGATTAGGTCTTCGTAAAAAAACCTGCTCCTAAATGGAAAGAAAGAATCATTTCATTAAACCAGACAAATCTTTGGTAATCAAATCATGGTATCTAACATAGCAGTATATATTTTCATCTGAACTAAAACAAAACAAAACAACAGAAAAACCTTCCCTCTGTATGGGGAGGGCAGAGACACACATAGGAGCTGGGACTCACTCACCCCACATATATTCACCGGATGTGCTGTGACAGACCACGATGAAAGTAGCGTAGAGGGACTCAGGAAGTCTAAGTCCTGCTTCTCAAGAGTTCTAGAATCATAGCCACCTATTGTAGGGTTTCCCCTTTCTCCTACTCTCTCAACGATACTCAAGGGCAAAAGCCCTCACTCCCCGATCCCTATCAACACTTCCATAGTTTCAGAAATGGGGGGTGGTGGCGGCTAAGGGCAAATTGACTCTGGAGGAAGACAACCTGGCTTCAATTTCTGGCTCTGCTATTTATTAGCTATGTGACCTTGGCTGCTACCCTCATGAGACTGTGGTGAGGACTGAACACTTTCATACGTGCAAAGCTCTTAGGAGACTAAGGCTGGCACATAGTAGGTGTCACGTCAGTGTCGGCCATTATTATCACCACACCTGGTTAGTCTTTTCTGCCTTCTTGATTTAAGGAAGCACCAAGTATGAGTGTCTAATGGACTCAAGCTCTGCCGTGTTGAAAGAGGTATTCTAAGTAGACCAAAGCCTCCTTGAAAGCAGAACCGTTGTATTTTCATCTGTGTATTCCCAGTGCCTGGTATATAGCATAGTAATACTGTTGAATGAGAGGAGCTTGCTTACCCAAATTAGCATAGTATGGGCATGCCATGTTGGATTCTCCCCAGGGATCTTTAAGTTTTTGCCATCATGTCTTGCCACTCCTAGTTCCCCAGGGGGGGGATTGGTGCAGAGAATGGGCCTGAGGGAGGGTGTCCTCGTTTTGGAGTGAAGGCAGAGACCTTAGCCAACATCTCCCTGTCCAAAGCCTGTTTTGCCCAATGACATTCACTCAACTTCCCAACATGCTGTGTCATACAATCCATTGATTTTATGCCAAACATTACATGCTTTTTATATTAGATGGAACTTTTGGTAACTATATCCCCCATGAAATTCAGTAAACTACTCAGTCCTGTGTTCAAGTCAACCATTTAAATCTGTGACCTCTGGTCACAGGAAAAAAAAAAAAAGCTTAAAATCTCTCATAACTAAAGAAATGCAATTTTAAACAATGAGATATCATTTTTAACCTATCAGATTAGAAGAAATACAAAGTTTAATTAATACTAGGATTGGAATAGTTGTGGGGAGACAGGCACTTTTATATACATTTGATGGCAGTGTAGGTGACAGTGTAGGCAGTGAAGGACCATTTGGACATTATTCATCAAGATTTAAGATGCACTAACTCATGGTCCACAAGTTCATGTCTTCAGATTTATTCAAGATATATCTGCATAAATGTGCAAAAAGATACATGTAAAGGATGTTCATTTTGGCACTGTTAAGGAATAACAAAAAGCCAAGATGATCAGAATGTTTATCTCTGGGGGCTATTTATGAATGGAATCGATTTTAAGAGATCCATTCAAAGGAAATATTTAAAAGGATGACATGTTTATCTGCTCTGATTTTAAAAGACTTTGAAAGTATGTTTTTAAATTATACTAATAAATGGAAAAATTACAACAAAATATTGCTGCTCAAATCGAGTTAGGTAAAAGAAAAGGATATATACTCGTGTGTATGTGCATGTTAACAGGAAACTATAGACTAATTTAGTGGTGACTTCTGAGGGGTGAAACTATGGGCTTAGAAAGCTTACTTTTCACTTCATGCTTTTCAATACTGTAAGACAAAAATGTGTATGCGTTACCTTTTTAAAAATATTTTTTTTAATTAGGAAATATAATAAACATACCAAAAAAACCCACATAGAATATAAATGTGCACCTTAGTGAATTGTTGAAAAATCAGTCCCAGAAACCCTAAGTCAAGAAATAGAACATAATCAGCATCTCAGAGGCCCTTGTCTTTCCTTTCCTGATCATAATCCTTTCTCTTAGTTTTTGTTTTTTTGTTTTTTTGCAGTACACGGGCCTCTCACTGTTGTGGCTTCTCCCGGAGCACAGGCTCCTGTGGAGCACAGGAGGACTCCCAACCACTGCGCCACCAGGGAAGCCCCTTTCTCTTAGTTTGAAGTGCTATCCTGATTATGTATTCATTTCTTTGCTTTTCTTTCTAGTATCGATATCTAATTATCCACACATAGATTATACAGTTTGATTTTTACCTGTTCTTAACTTTATAGAAATGGAAAAATCCAGTATATATTCTATTGTGTTTGGCTGCTTTTGTCCACCATTATATCTTTAAGATTTACCTATACTGTTGTATGTATATTTAAAGTTGATGAATTTTCATTGCTATATAGAATTATATCATTAAACATATATTTATTCATTCCACCCCTGATGAATATTTGGGTTTTATTCAGTTTTGGCTAACACAAACAATGCTGTTTATAAACATTCTTGTTCATGTTTTCTGGTGCACAAAAGCATGCTTTCTGTAGTGTATATACAGGATGGAATTGCTGGATCATGGGATATTCATGTCTTTTATTACTTGATATTGCCAAACTGTCTTCCAAAGTGAGTTTGTAACAATTAACACTCCCACCCAGTGTCTGAGACTTCCTGTGCTTGCCAACACATGGTCCTATCAGACTTTAAAAATGTTTTGCCAATCTAGGTGGCTATGTAGAAATATCTCATTGAGGTTTTAATTCATATTGCCCTGATTACTCAAGAAATTGAGTATTATTACTTTTATAATTTAAAATAATAAAGAAATATTAGATCAAGACCAGGACATATAATATCACAGAGAGATTCTTACATATTTCTACCCATGTATCTGAAAGGAGGTCTTGTTGTTACTGTCAAAATTCGTTTGAACTTTCAAATTAAAATGAAGCTGCATCTATATGTTCTCTATATGTGCATTCTAAAGGTTCTAGCAAGGGGTTAAACCATGGGGAGATGCACAAATGAAGGGGTCTGGCTTTGATGTAAAAATCTTTGACTGTTGGGCTTCCCTGGTGGCGCAGTGGTTGAGAGTCCGCCTTTCGATGCAGGGAACACGGGTTCGTGCCCCGGTCCGGGAGGATCCCACATGCCGCGGAGCAGCTGCGCCCGTGAGCCATGGCCGCTGAGCCTGCGTGTCCAGAGACTGTGCTCCACAACAGTGAGAGGCCCGCGTACCGCAAAAAAAAAAATAATCTTTGAGTGTCAGAGAAAAAAGGAGCAGAGGTTCTTGTGTGGTCCTCAGACCAGCTGCAGCCGCATCAGTTGGGAGCTTGGTAGTGGAGGAAGAGAATCCAAAATTTGCCCATGGGAATGGGGGCAGAGAGAAGTATTTGCCGCAGATGGGCAATCTTTGGGGGAGGAAAATAGATCTAGGGGGAAAAAAAGCCTTCTCGTGTTGGTTGATTTACTTCTGAGAAACTTGAGTTTCCCTAGAGATTAAAAAAAAAAAAAAAAAAAAAAAAAAAAGAATAAGGTGCAAGTGTAGCAGCTTAAAATGAACAAATTAAGAATAGCATCTGAAAATGGGTGGGTGAACAGCTGAAGGGTTGCCCTAATTCAAGGAAAAGTACAAAAATTGGTATCTAGAAAGCAGCAGCAGGCTTCTTTAGAGCCAGTCCCTCTCTGTACTCTCACTCATCTTTCCAAACCAGAGACATATCCTTCACCTTGTATTCATCTAGCCAAATGTGCACCAGTCTGAGATTATTATATGCCAAGGCTTTTACAATTCCAGTGTGGTTTGCAACGTGTTGCTTATCAATATGTCCTACTCGAGAGCAGGGGAGTATAAAGAGTTGGCCTCCACACATCCAGATCTAGACATAAGAAAAATAGAAAACATATTAATGATTAATGAGTGCTTGCTAGTAATAGGCAACTGCTGAACTAAAACAAAAATAACAATAGCTAACATTTATTAAGTTCCTTATTTCATTTGATCCTCACAACAACCCTGTCATGTAGGTACTGTGATCATCCCTATTCTACAGATGAAGAAACTAACACATACATTCGTTAAGAAGCTTGCCCAGTGATATAGTGGCAGAGCACAAGGTTCAAACTCAGGAAATCTGGCCCTAGAGTCAGTGCGCTGAACACTAAGTGATGCTGCCTCGCTTATACATGACCAGTTCTGATACTGATTATGTATGAAGACTGACAAGATATTTTATCTTCAGATATTCTCAAACAATATTCTGAGAGTAACATTTTCTGAGGTGATTAAGTATTGCTGGATATAAGCAAGTAATAAGAGAAATATCAATCATGGCTGAATTCAGTTATTCATCTTTTTTGTACTTAAAACACTTTAAAACGCTTATTTTTAATAACTTTTTATTACACAAAAGCAAAATATGACCATTGAAAAACTAAGAAATGTAGAAAAGCACACAGAAAAAAGTAAAAATAACTTTTTGTTTTAACACTTTATCAGTCAATATTAATCCAAGTATGTATGTGTACATACATAGATACACAACATTAAGATAACTTGCTTTTCTTCATTTGATATTATGTGAAGTTACTTTAAAAGTCTTGTATTGTTGGACATTTTAGTAGTCTTTGATTTTTATTATTATAGATAATACCACAAAAAATGTGTTTGTAACATAAATCTTATGTATAGTACACTTGCATGACTCTTCTCTTTACTTTAATTCAGTGATTCTTGCATGGTCTCCAGACCAGCAGCATTAGCATCACTAAGGAACTTAGAAATGCAAATCCTTGGGCCCACCCAGACCTACAGAACTAGGAAGTCTGGGTCTGGGGGCACAGTAATCTGTATTTTAACCAGCTCTTTAGGTGATTCTGATGCACACTAAAGTTTGAGAACCACTGTTCTAATTGATCAAGGTAATATATCCCAGTGTTATAGATATTTTCTTAGGTGGATTCACCTAATCGTTTAGGGAACAGTAGTAGGAGAATAAGACTCACTGAAAACAATACTCAGAAGTATTATGGTGAAATATATCACTCAGATAGTCAGAAAGGATTATGTTAAAGAAAATGGAAAAGCAGAACTTCTGACATAACATGAGACCTACTGACTGGTGCAGCCAACCTCTAGAGTTCTTAAGAAATACCCAGAAACATCCCCACAGAATGTCTAGAAAAATATCCATTGAATTCCTTCTCTAAAATGGATGGCTCGGTAGAAAAACCCTGAGACCAAAAGTCCAAAGAATTAGGTTCTTTTATCATCTCTGCCACATGCTTATGATCAGACGTCTCCTCTCTGACCCTCATTTTCATCTGGAATTGAGAACTAAATAGTTGCTCATTTAAGCTACCACTTGGGGGTGCTTTGTTATGCAGCAAAAGCTAACTGAGGGCTTCCCTGGTGGCGCAGTGGTTGAGAGTCCGCCTGCCAATGCAGGGGACACGGGTTCGTGCCCCGGTCCGGGAAGATCCCACATGCCGCGGAGCGGCTGCGCCCGTGAGCCATGGCCACTGAGCCTGCGCGTCCGGAGCCTGTGCTCCGCAACGGGAGAGGCCACAACAGTGAGAGGACCGCATACCGCAAAAAAAAAAAAAAAAAAATCTAACTGATACTAGCCACCTATAATGTTTTATTCTCTTTTTTAAAAGTGAGAACTTAAAGAAATTTGGAAAATCATTAATATCTGTTTAATAATTAGAATGGATACGGAAGTATCTATTATTATTGGTACATTCTTACATGTTTGAAATGTTTCTGTATTAAAAAAAGAAATCTGGCTATGAGTATAGAATAGAAAACAAAAGTCAAGTAACCAAAGTGATAAAGGAGGAATATAAGTAAAAAATGTATTTAAAAACTTTCTCAAAAATCAAATTGAGGGAAGCTATTGCAATGTAGTCCAGTCTTCATAGGACCCACAAAGTTGTTCTTTTCTTCTTGATTCATTCTCAAAGGGAAATATGATCCATCTGGACGTGCCTTTTGCTCTGTTCTTTGTTCATGTAGGTGATGGTCAGCTTTCTTTCTCAGATATACTGCTGGAAGTAGTCTGTCCAGCTCCCAGTTTCTATTATTATTATTATTATTATTATTGGAGGAGGAAGAGGATGACAAGAAGGCAGAGTATCCCATTAAGAGTTAGTATAGTGTAGTGGTGCGCAGCACAAACTCTAGGGCCACTCAGCGTGGTTCAAATCCCCTATGAGCTGTGTGATCTGGGGCAAGTTACTGAAGTTACTCAACCTATTTGTGTCTCAGTTTCCTCACCTGTAAAATGAGAATAATAACAGTACCTGCATCATGGGATCGTTATGAGCATTAGAAAATCTGATACTTGTAGAGTGCTTAGAGTTCGTGTTTTGTAAATGAGAGTGTATCTCTGTTGTAGTGAAGTGTGGTAGACTGCAAGTGTGGTCACAAATGCTTTTCATTCTTACATGCATACTTAATTGCAATGTAACTCTGTACTTCATTCCATCAAGAAGTGAGGTTTATTTCTCCATCTCTTGAATCTGGTCTTGGCCTCATGATTTGCATTGGTCAACAGGACATTAACAAACGTGATGCAAACAAATGCCTGAAAAGTGTTTGTAGTGCTTTGGGACTTGCCTTCTCTTGCTGCTCTTGGGAACCTTGTGACCACTTCACTGTGAATGAGCCTCACTAGCCTGCCTGACAATGAGAGACAAATGACCTGGTCATCGCCACTGTTCCACCTACTATTGGGCCAATGTCCACATATGTAAATGAGGCCATCCCATATGAGCCAGCACCAGCTGAGCCTCCCGATGAGCAGAGATGTGTAAGCAATACCAGTAGAAACCAGCCATCCTGGCTATGACCAAAATAACCACTTTAGCAATACAGTGAATTTTGAGGACTTACAATTGATTGTTGTTTTAAGCCACTGTATTTTGGGACAGTTTGTTATACAGCAAAAGCTAACTGATACATGAGGGAACATATTTCTCTTAACCAGTTTTACTCATTAAGTAAAAAGGACCTCCATCCACTGAGTTGCTCATTCCAGAAACTTGGTGTGATAGATGGAAATACTGTTCAGCAATATTATCTCACTCTCCACTCCTCACTAAGGGGTAGAGTATATTTCTCTGACACACTGACTTTGGGCTTGTCCATTTGACATGCTTTGGCCCATGGAATGTGAGCAGACATGATGCCTGTGGAGGCTTTAAATATGCTGTGTGGTTTGGCTTGACTTTTGCATTCC
>NW_006797698.1:1195066-1198619 GCF_000442215.2 Lipotes vexillifer
ATTCCTGCTTATCAACATGAGAAGAATATGCCCAGAGTTGCTACTAGAATGACGAGCAGAGCTGACCAAACTCAGAGCCCAGAGCCCAGCCCCGCCAGTGTAACTTCCGAGGCAGAGCCATGCTGGCCAACACAGAGACATAGGAAAGAAAAAAGCAGATGCTTCTTGCTCTAAGCCAACCAGTTTTGAGCTCGTTTGTAACAAGCATCATCGTGGCATTAGCTGACTGATCATTGGGTTGTCCATGACACCCCTTTCTCTCGATAACCACGTAGCTGGTCAGTCTCTGGGTTTTGTCCATTCTACTTGTAAATATGCCTGGAATCTGTCCAGTTCTTTCTGTTGCCATTGCTACTGCTCTGGTTCCATCCATTGTCACCCTTTGTCCAGGTTATTGTAAGAACCTCCTGGTCTGCCTGCTTATCCTCCACTATGTCAGCCTCCACAGCCACTGTCACTGCCCTGCTTAAAACACACCAGTGGCATTTCATTGCACGTAAGACACATCTAAATCCTTACAGGGTCCTGCAGAGTCCTGCCCCTGCCTCCCTCTCCAGCTTAATCTTGCGGTTCTCTCCTCACTCATTCTGGTCCAGCCTCACTAGCCTTCTCCACTGACACGTATGAGCTGGAAGGCCGTCTGCTCTCCAAGTCGGTGGGCAGGAACTGGGGCATTACTGAGTCTCTTCTTACTCTTTGTCTGTAATCTGCATTTGTGAGGGGAAGCAGGGGTGCACCATGAAACAAAGCCAGGGTAGGCGTTTCTCAGTCAATCTTGCTGGCCTCACAGTTATGGGGGTGCCTCCCAGAATCAGGCCGCCTACTCATTTTAATTCTTAGTGGGATCTCATCTTTTCCAGTCTCAATAAATATCTTAGTAGAAGGTTAGGAGAGGCTGCTGCCCAGATACCCTTTTAAATTAGAACTCTGGGAGAGCTGTAGCATAGAAAGAAAGAAACAAACATTGGCTGAGAGCACTTTAGGTGGCAGAAGCTGTGTTAGATGCCTTATGCCCATCGCTGCGGTGAATGCACACAGTACCACTGCAAGGTGTCTATTCTGATCGTTTACACGTGAGGCCTTTTAGACTCGAATGGTTCAACTACTCAGCAAATATTTCTCAACCACTTTTTACATAGTCAAAGTACCAGGTGCTGAGAACGCATTTTGAACAAGTCAGATCTTTCCCTGCCCCCCCATGGAGCTTACAGCTGGTGGGAACACACAACTGGCAGAGCCCAGCACAGAATAAAAATGGAGTCTCAGGTTCAAAAATTATTAAAAGTTTCAAGATGGCAACAGTAGAGCATTAAGCCAAGTGTGGGGTTCTTCTAAACATGGTACCATGTGCCACCACCCAGGCTGCAAGTCTATACAGCCTGCCCTGCACACACAGACAGGAGACAACTGTGATACAGCACAATAAGTGCTGTAACGGGGGAAGCACGCATAGGAGTGGAATGGATCCCAGACTTGGATGTGTGTGTCTATGTGCGCGGGGCGGGTAAGGGAGATAAGGTCAAGAAAGTCTTCCTGAAGAAATTACATCAAAGCTGTAGCTATGGATTACGGTGGTGGGGAAAGAGGAAAGTGAACAGAGGCAGGTGATGACTTAGAGGTAGAACTGCCCAGATAAGGTAAGGTCAACGTGGGGCAGGAGAGGGAGTGTGGAGTCCAGGGAGGCTCTCCATGGGGGATGTGTGTGCAGATAACTGGCGGGGTGGGGGAGGGTGTAGCATGTCATCCACTCATAGAGGGAACATGGGAGGAGGAATTTGGGTTTAGCATACCTGTGGGACACCCCTGCCATGGTAACTTGTAGGCGATAGGCCACACAAGCTTATGACTCAGGAGAAGGAACTGGGAAGGAGCAAGAATTGGTGTCATCAGCATCCGTTAATCATGGGAACGTGATGTGGATGAGGTTATGGAGAAGGTGGAGAGAGCAGAGAAAGAGGGGCTTGGGGAAACCCCTTAGGGGTGGAAATTCTGTGCAGATGTGGGCCAAGAAAAGTAACGCAGCGAGGCGGCGGAGAGCCACGGTCTGAGCAGGGGGCTGGGTGCTGAGCAACTTGCCTAATCCTCTATTGTGTCAACGCAGGAGAATCGCCTTCAGCCTTTCTCTACCGCAGGCGTGTGGTTTGCTCTCAAATCACAGCATCCAAGGGATGCAGCAACCTTGGGCCGAATCTGAGCTGGCACCCGTGTCTAAGAGGCTCAGTCTGGAGGGTGAGGTAGGTGATCCTCCAAGCGTAGGGCAGGGCCCCGGTTCCTGCAGGAGTGTATCTTGCCCCTTGGGGGAACACCAGGATGGAACCCTAGGGCAGTGTGGCCAGACACAGAGCAGGTTGTCTGCTCTCTCAGGGAAACAGAAATGCTAATCTGGAGCCTGCTTATGAGGCCTATTCCGAGGTTGGGAGTGAAGCTGCAGCTCCGTGGGCACCCAGTGAGTCATCATTTTCCATGAGCAATGGTAACACTGAGCTCAGGTCAACTAAAACAAATTCAGGGCATTGGAGGCTTCCAATATATGGCCAGCCTTAGAGAGAAGTGACTTAGAAACAGGGTAAACGTGAGCTGAGGGGCGGTGGGGGGCTTAAGATCTGAAGTTGAGTAGATCATACAAGGCAGGAGACGATAGGTTTGGAGCACACTACTTATGATTGCTGTGAGTTTGGGCAAGTCAGACTACCTTTCTGTGCCTCGGTTTCCCCGTTATGAACAGGAGATGATGCTGGCACCTACCTCACAGGTTTATTATGAGGATTAAATGAGTTAACATCTGTAACATTTCAGAGCAGTGCATGTCACACATAATAAGAACTTGGAAATGAAATACATTTTTATCCTTTACATCTCAACTTAAATGCCATTTCTGCCGTGGCAGACACACACCTCCTCTAAGACAAGGCTGGGTTCACCTTTTGTATGATCTCACAGTACTCTGTATTTCCCCTTCATTGCATTTATCAGAAATAAAACTAAATAACTACTCATCTCACTCTACCCCAGATATTGATAGAATGGAAGCTTTATGTCATTCGATACCACTTGCTTTGAGTGCTACTGTATTTTAGCACCCATCACGGTGCTTGGCATGTGACAGGTTCTCAATAAATACTGCTGAACGAGTGAATGAATGAATGAATGAGGATTGTGTCTTCTGAATGCCCAGCATGTGGCACAGCCTGATGCAGGAGGTGCTCCTTAAACGATGGCTGTGCTGAACACTGAACTTAACTAGAACACTCAAGACAGCCCTAAACTGAAACGAGATTTGGGTCTGACCACCATACAGGTGTTAGTTCCAGCCATGGGAGTTGATGTAGGTATATTACGAAAAGTATTAACAAGGGGACGGCACAGACGCTGGCCGAAGAGTATAGAGGAGCCGCCACAGGTCCTGGTGGCCCTGCCCTGCCGGGTGCTACCACTTGTGTTTCTGGGCCATGGGAAGGCTGAGATGTGGAGAAGGGAGGCATGATGGGCGGCAGGTGGGAGGTATTCGGCTGGCTCAGAGTAGAGGTTCTTTCCCATCAGATAAGGAAAGAGT
>NW_006797698.1:1198699-1199637 GCF_000442215.2 Lipotes vexillifer
GTTAACAACAAGCATGGCTTCACAGGTGCAGAGCGGCTACATGTCAGCCCTGAGCCCTGAAGAGCATGTGGGATAAGAAGAGAGGGTTGACAAGGGGAGCAGTCTTGGGAGCACCCATGTTTAAGAGACACACAGAAGAAATTCCTGTGAAGGAGACTGAGAACAGCTGAGCGATACAAGGGGCTTTTTCTTGGATTTTGCCTTAAAACCCAAGAAAACTTCCGGAAAAGACTGGTGTACCATGTCAAATGCTACGGTAACCTCAATCACACGGAAGACCAAAAGCCATCCGTTAGGGACACGAATATGAAACTGATGACAGTGCCGTGAATGATGTCAGAGGAAGGATGCTGAGGGCCTCCAGGATGCTGATTTACTGGAACGAAGAGTGAGAAATGAAGTAGGTGCAGGTGTAGCTGATCTTCCCTTAGGAAAAAGCAGGTTACTGGGGTAGAGAGGGCTGCTGGTGTCAGGAGAGTGCCTAGCTATTTATTAATTTACATGTTTGTTTACGAAAAGAGAGAGCCAAGCATACTTAAAACGTATAAAGGGGCCATTTGGAATCAAGTAGCTGAAAATATTGAAGCAAAGATAATGAGTGCACTTGAGTAATAAGTTTGCTGTTATTTGCTGTCTGGAGGGAAGGTAAAGCCAAGATAAGGAATACACTCACTTTTTTTTTTTTCTTTTTTTACTGTATGATATCACTTGTAATGTGGAATCTAAACAATAATACAAATGAATGTATATGCAAAACAGAAACAGATTCACAGATATAGAAGACAAACTAGTGCTTACCAAGGGGGGAGGGGCAAGGTAGGGCTATGGGATTAAGAGATACAAACTACTATGTCTAAAATACATAAGCAAGAAGGATATATTGTATAGCACAGGGAATTACAGCCATTATCTTGTAATAACTTTTTTTTTTTTTTTTT
>NW_006797698.1:1200431-1209663 GCF_000442215.2 Lipotes vexillifer
GCGGCATGTGGGATCTTCCCAGACCAGGGCTTGAACCTGTGTCCCCTGCATCGGCAGGCAGATTCTCAACCACTGCACCACCAGGGAAGCCCCTGTAATAACTTTTAATGGAGACTTATCTGTAAAAATACCGAATCACTATGCTGAAACTACACCTGAAACTAATATAATACTGTAAATCAACTATATTTCAATAAAAATTTTAAAATAATACAAATGAATCTATATACAAAACAGAAACAGATTCACAGACAGAAAACAAACTTATGGTTACCAAAGGAGAGAAGGAGTGGGGTAGGGACAGATTAGGAGTGTGCGACTAACAGATGCGAACTATTATACTATATACAAAATAGATAAGCAACAAGGATTTACTGTATAGCACAAGGAATTATATCAAATATCTTGTAGTAACCTATAATGGAATATAATCTGAAAAAGAAAAACCGAATCACTGTGCTGTACACCCAAAACTAATACAATATTGTAAATCAACTACACTTCAATTAAAAAAAAAATTTTTTTTAATGGTGGAATTTTGAATCCCCAAGATTTTGTTTCTTTGATTAGAAATCAGTATTTTTCTTTCTTTTTTTTTTTTTTTAACATCTTTATTGGGGTATAATTGCTTTACAATGGTGTTAGTTTCTGCTTTATAACAGAGTGAATCAGTTATACATATACATATGTTCCCATATCTCTTCCCTCTTTGTCTCCCTCCCTCCCACCCCTCCAGGCAGCCACAAAGAACCGAGCCGGTATCCACTGGCTATCTACCTTAGTTTGTTAGTATATATATGTCCATGTCTCTCTCTCGCCCTACCACAGCTCACCCTTCCCCCTCCCCATATCCTCGTCTGTTCTCCAGTAGGTCTGTGTCTTTATTCCAGAAGTCAGTATTTTTCTGAAATATTTATTGTTCATTAGTATTTCCTTTAAAAGTCTTAAAATTCATTCATGTATATAATGCAACACCATTCAAAACCTTAGGGATTGATTTTGAAATTGCTGAAGTGATTGAGAAGAACAAATTACACTTAGAAAATCCTGAAAATGAAGAGTAACAAGGGACTCACTCTACCAATTAATAGACTTTATCGTGAAGCTACAGAAAATATCAATGCACGTGATTGGCTCAACAACTGGCAAATGGATCAGTTGAACACAGAAAGACCTAAGTATATATGATAATTTAATCTGTTAAAAAATGTGTCATGCCCGTTTCTTTCTCTTCATAATTGTCACTTGATTAACAACTTGAAAAAAATGCAGAACTTTAACTCCTATCATGCACCAAAATCTAAATATAGTAGAGAATTAAGTATAAACAATGATGTCATAAAACTATCAGAAAAAAATTATATGAAAAATTATTGGATTTGAGAATTATAAAAGTTAAAAAGCAAACTTAAAGCAAATATTTTACTTGTTTAAAAGCCTTTAGTATTTAGCCTTTTACCATTATATAATATCTATTTTCTGTTTATTGCTTTTAATCTTAAATGCCAATTTTACGTTAATATTGCCACTTCAGCATTTCTGGTTTTGTTTATTCACCTAGTATTTTCTTTTGTTTTCATTTTTATTTAATTTTTAAATTTAATTTTATTTATTTTTTAATACAGCAGGTTCCTATTAGTCATCCATTTCATACACATCAGTGTATACATGTCAATCCCAATCGCCCAATTCATCCCACCCCACCCCCACCCCACCCCCCACAGCTTTCCCCCCTTGGTGTCCATACGTCTGTTCTCTACATCAGTGTCTCAACTTCTGCCCTGCAAACCGGTTCATCTGTACCAATTTTCTAGGTTCCACATATATGCGTTAATACACGATTTTTGTTTTTCTCTTTCTGACTTATTTCACTCTCTATGACAGTCTCTAGATCCATCCACGTCTCAACAAATGACCAAATTTCCTTCCTTTTATGGCTGAGTAATATTCCATTGTCTATATGTACCACATCTTCTTTATCCACTCATCTGTTGATGGGCATTTAGGTTGCTTCCATGACCTGGCTATTGTAAACAGTGCTGCAGTGAACACTGGGGTGCATGTGTCTTTTTGAATTGTGGTTTTCTCTGGGTATATGCCCAGAAGTGGGATTGCTGGATCATATGGTAATTTTTGTTTTTTAAGGAACCTCCATACTGTTCTCCATAGTGCCTGTATCAATTTACACTCCCACCAACAGTGCAAGAGGGTTCCCTTTGCTCCACACCCTCTCCAGCATTTATTGTTTGTAGATTCTCTGATGATGCCCATTCTAACTGCTGTGAGGTGATAACTCATTGTAGTTTTGATTTGCATTTCTCTAATAATTAGTGATGTTGAGCAGCTTTTCATGTGCCTCTTGGCCATCTGTATGTCTTCTTTGGAGAAATGTCTATTTAGGTCTTCTGCATATTTTTGGATTGGGTTGTTTGTTTCTTTAATATTGACCTGCATGAGCTGTTTATATATTCTGGAGATTAATCCTTTGTCTGTTGATTCATTTGCAAATATTTTCTCCCATTGTGAGGGTTGTCTTTTGGTCTTGTTTGTAGTTTCCTTTGCTGTGCATAAGCTTTTAAGTTTCATTAGGTCCCATTTGTTTTTGTTTGTTTGTTTGTTTTGTTTTTTTTTGCGGTATGTGGGCCTTTCACTGCTGTGGCCTCTCCCGTTGCAGAGCACAGGCTCTGGACGCGCAGGCTCAGCGGCCATGGCTCACGGGCCCAGCCGCTCTGCGGCACGTGGGATCTTCCCAGACCGGGGCATGAACCTGCGTCCCCTGCATCGGCAGGCGGACTCTCAGCCACTGCGCCACCAGGGAAGCCCCCATTTGTTTATTTTTGTTTTTATTTCCATTACTCTAGGATGTGGATCAAAAAAGATCTTGCTGTGATTTATGTCAAAGAGTGTTCTTCCTATGTTTTCCTCTAAGAGTTTTATAGTGTCCGGTCTTACATTTAGGTCTCGAATCCATTTTGAGTTTATTTTTGTGTATGGTGTTAGGGAGTGTTCTAATTTCATTCTTTTACATGTAGCTGTCCAGTTTTCCCAGCACCACTTATTGAAGAGGCTGTCTTTTCTCCATTGTGTAGTCTGAAGTTAGGGAGTCTGATTCCTCCAGCTCTGTTTTTTTCCCTCAAGACAGCTTTGGCTATTTGGGGTCTTTTTTGTCTCCATACAAATTTTAAGATTTTTTTGTTCTAGTTCCGTAAAAAATGCCATTGGTAATTTGATGGGGATTGCATTGAATCTGTAGATTGCTTTGGGTAGTAGAGGCATTTTCACAACATTGATTCTTCCAATCCAAAAACATGGTATATCTCTCCATCTGTTGGTATCATCTTTAATTTCTTTCATCAGTGTCTTATAGTTTTCTGCATACAGGTCTTTTGTCTCCCTAGGTAGGTTTATTCCTAGGTATTTTATTTTTGTTGCAATGGTGAATGGGAGTATTTCCTTAATTTCTCTTTCAGATTTTTCATCATTAGTGTATAGGAATGCAAGAGATTTCTGTGCATTAATTTTGTATCCTGCAACTTTACCAAATTCATTGATTACCTCTAGTAGTGTCCTGGTGGCATTTTTAGGATTCTCTATATATAGTATCATGTCATCTGCAAACAGTGACAGTTTTATTTCTTCTTTTCCAACTTGTATTCCTTTTATTTTTCTTCTCTGATTGCCATGGCTAGGACTTCCAAAACTATGTTGAATAATAGTGGTAAGAGTGGACATCCTTGTCTTGTTCCTGATCTTAGAGGGAATGCTTTCAGTTTTTCACCATTGAGAATGATGTTTGCTGTGGGTTTGTCGTATATGGCCTTTATTATGTTGAGGTAGGTTCCCTCTATGCCCACTTTCTGGGGAGTTTTTATCATAAATGGGTGTTGAATTTTGTCAAAAGTTTTATCTGCATCTATTGAGATGATCATATGGTTTTTATTCTTCAACTTGTTAATATGGTGTATCACATTGATTGATTTGTGTATATTGAAGAATCCTTGCATCCCTGGGATAAATCCCACTTGATCATGGTGTATGATCCTTTAAATGTGTTGTTGGATTGTGTTTTCTAGTATTTTGTTGAGGATTTTTTTTTTTTTTTTTTGGCGGTATGCAGGCCTCTCACTTTTGTGGCCTCTCCCGTTGCGGGCACAGGCTCCGGACGCACACGCTCAGCAGCCATGGCTCACGGGCCCAGCCGCTCCGCAGCATGTGGGATCTTCCCGGACCGGGGCACAAACCCGTGTCCCCTGCATCAGCAGGTGGACTCTCAACCACTGCGCCACCAGGGAAGCCCTTGTTGAGGATTTTTGGATCTATATTCATCAGTGATATTGGTCTGTAATTTTCTTTTTCTGTAGTATCTTTGACTAGTTTTGGTATCAGGGTGATGGTGGCCTCCATAGAATGAGTTTGGGAGTGTTCTTTCCTCTGCAATTTTTTGGAAGAGTTTGAGAAGGATGGGTGTTAGCTCTTCTCTAAATGTTTGATGGAATTCACCTGTGAAGCCATCCAGTCCTGGACTTTTGTTGGAAGATTTTTAATCACAGTTTCAGTTTCATTACTTGTGATTGGTCTGTTCATATTTTCTGTTTCTTCCTGGTTCAGTCTTGGAAGGTTATACCTTTCTAAGAATTTGTCCAGTTCTTCCAGATTGTCCATTTTATTGGCATAGAGTTGCTTGTAGTAGGCTCTTAGGATGCTCTGTATTTCTGCGGTTTCTGTTGTAACTTCTCCTTTTTCATTTCTAATTTTATTCATTTGAATCCTCTCCCTCTTTTTCTTGATGAGTCTGGCTAATGGTTTATCAATTTTGTTTATCTTCTCAAAGAACCAGCTTTTAGTTTTATTGACATTTGCTCTTGTTTTCTTTGTTTCTATTTCATTTATTTCTGCTCTGATCTTTATGATTTCTTTCCTTCTGCTAACTTTGGGTTTTGTTTGTTCTTCTTTCTCTAGTTCCTTTAGGTGTAAGGTCAGATTGTTTATTTGAGATTTTTCTTGTTTCTTGAGGTAGGCTTGTGTAGCTATAAACTTCCCTCTTAGAACTGCTTTTGCTGCATCCCACAGGTTTTGGATCGTCGTGTTTTCTTTGTCATTTGTCTCTAGGTATTTTTTGATTTCCTCTTTGATTTCTTCAGTGATCTCTTGTTTATTCAGTAACATATTGTTTAGCTTCCATGTGATTGTGGTTTTTACGTTTTTTTCCCTGTAATTGATTTCTACTCTCATAGCACTGTGGTCAGAAAAGATGCTTGATATGATTTCAATTTTCTTAAATTTACTGAGGCTTGATTTGTGACCCAAGATGTGATCTATCCTGGAGAATGTTCCATGAACACTTGAGAAGAGAGTGTAACCTGCTATTTTTGGATGGAATGTCCTATAAATATCAATTAAGTCTATCTTTTCTAATGTGTCATTTAAAGCTGCTGTCTCCTTATTTATTTTCATTTTGGATGATCTGTCCATTGGTGTGAGGTGTTAAAGCCCCCCACTATTATTGTGTTACTGTCGATTTCCTCTTTTATAGCTGTTAGCAGTTGCCTTATGTATTCAGGTGCTCCTATGTTGGGTGCATATATACTTATACTTGTTATATCTTCTTCTTGGATTGATCCCTTGATCATTATGTAGTGTCCTTCCTTGTCTCTTGTAACATTCTTTATTTTAAAGTCTATTTTATCTGATATGAGTATTGCTCTCCAGCTTTCTTTTGATTCCCATTTGCATGGAATATCTTTTTCCATCCCCTCACTTTCAGTCTGTATGTGTCCCTAGATCTGAAGTGGGTCTCTTGTAGACAGCATATGTATGGGTCTTGTTTTTGTATCCATTCAGCAAGCTTGTATGTTTTGGTTGGAGCATTTAATCCATTCACGTTTAAGGTAATTATTGATATGTATGCTCCTTTGACCATTTTCTTAATTGTTTTGGGTTTGTTTTTGTAGGTCCTTTCTTTCTCTTGTGTTTCCCACTTAGAGAAGTTCCTTTAGCATTTGTTGTAGAGCTGGTTTGGTGGTGCTGAATTCTCTTAGCTTTTGCTTGTCTGTAAAGCTTTTGATTTCTCCATCAAATCTGAATGAGACCCTTGCCGGGTAGAGTAATCTTGGTTGTAGGTTCTTCCCTTTCATCACTTTAAGTATATCACGCCCCTCCCTTCTGGCTTGTAGAGTTTCTGCTGAGAAATCAGCTGTTAACCTTATGGGAGTTCCCTTGTATGTTATTTGTTGTTTTTCCCTTGCTGCTTTCAATAATTTTTCTTTGTCTTTAATTTTTACCAATTTGATTACTATGGGTCTCAGTGTGTTTCTCCTTGGGTTTATCCTGTATGGGACTCACTGCGCTTCCTGGACTTGGGTGGCTATTTCCTCTCCCATGTTAGGCAAGTTTTCGACTATAATCTCTTCAAATATTTTCTCTTGTCCTTTCTCTCTCTCTTCTCCTTCTGCGACCCCTATAATGTGAATGTTATTGCGTTTAATGTTGTCCCAGAGGTCTTGTAGGCTGTCTTCATTTCTTTTCATTCTTTTTTCTTTATTCTGTTCTGCAGCAGTGAATTCCACCATTCTGTCTTCCAGGTCACTTATCCGTTCTTCTGCCTCAGTTATTCTGCTATTGATTCCTTCTAGTGTAGTTTTCATTTCAGTTATTGTATTGTTCATCTCTGTTTGTTTGTTCTTTAATTCTTCTAGGTCTTTGTTAAACATTTCTTGCATCTTCTTAATCATTGCCTCCATTGTTTTTCCAAGGTCCCGAATCATCTTCACTATCATTATTCTGAATTCTTTTTCTGGAAGGTTGCCTATCTCCACTTCATTTAGTTGTTTTTCTGGGGTTTTATCTTGTTCCTTCATCTGGTATATAGCCCTCTGCCTTTTAATCTTGTCTATCTTTCTGTGAATGTGGTTTTTGTTCCACAGGCTGCAGGACTGTAGTTCTTGCTTCTGCTGTCTGCCCTCTGGTGGATGAGGCTATCTAAGAGGCTTGTGTACGTTTCTACACTCACTTTTTAAATATGTATCATTCACAAAATCGATTCTATTCTCAGACACAAGAATGTGCTTATTAAGTTTCGAGGTCCTGAAAGGGGGACTATTTCGTATGCTTCATTCTCAGAGAGCAATGCAATAAAATGAGAAATAATCAACCAATCAATAAAAAGCACCAGAGGCATGGATGTTACAAAAATAATGCCTGTGACAGCAGGGCATGGAGGAGTGTGGTGAGTCCCAGCCGACCACGGGCTGCAGCGATGTGCACCCGGGTGGCGATCACTGCTGCGGCGCCCCCTCATGGGCCCCCAAGGACGCCTGGATGGGCACGCACTCTTAGTATTTAGAAATGATGGAATTAGATATAGGAGATGCCACCCAAGCTTATATAGCATTATTAGTTTACCTGGACCTCATGGAGAGTAAAAGTTGGCACGTGAAGTAAACTGTGTGGGATTACCAGATCTCCAGCTCATCTGCCTTCTTGGTACTGAGAAGGACAAGGGTTACAGACGGTGGTGCCTACACACATCAGTGCTTCCCTCAGCCATAACAGGATAAGGGAGATCTTGAAGGCATCTCGAAAATTGCAAGGTGATCCAGATTTGCCGATGACTTTTACTTCCGCCTTAGTGGAGTCTGACTCCACAATAGTCTATTACAAACCTACTGATAGATTTATGCTGCCAGATCCTTAGAATATTTCCCTTAGAAGATGATACCTATACTTCCCGATGCTTGCTTTATTCACACAAGATTGGATTGAGACCCCTCAGCCTGATTCATCTTTTATCTCAGAGCTAGTCAGGATTGACTTAGCTGGACCCATTCCATAAGTTTTCTTTTCAAGAAGAAAACTTTCCCAGATAGAGGAATTAATTTTATTGAAAAATATAGTTTAGTTGCTCTAGAACTTTCTCATCTGGAGACAGTTTAATTATAGTTATATACAACTTTATGCCTAGGGTGTGTTCAGAAAGGTAGAACATTGCTGAGGCTGCCACCTCTTTCCATTACTCAACCCTCTCAATGCCTTTTGGCCACTACAGCTAGCCTGGAGTGGCATTTCATGCACACTTTGACACGTGGAGAGTTTACTTTAGTCTGCTTTTTCATCCCCAATAGAAAGTATTCTTTCAACTGCTTTTTTTCATGTTGCAATTACTGTTACTTCCCTCTTTGGTTGACTTTAAATCAAAACAAAAAATATCCTCATCCAGAGTGTAAAATTAAATGTCTAGATTAATAGGGACCCGAGAATTGCTACCTACAAGAGTACTGGGTCTTTTTTTCCCATTCTTATTACCACCACCTGTACTGTATCATAGCTAGAATATTACAAGGGAGATAGTAGGGGATAGTGTTAACCTTAAAAACATCTTTCTTAAGTAGACCCAGTTTTTCCAGTTTTGTTAATACCTCCCAATTAAGTTGCCTAAAGTATAAACAATTATACGGAAAAGATGTTTCAAGTGACATTTTGGGGCATATAATAGTCCAAATTATAAATGACTTAAAAGTTTAAGGCAAGGGTGAGCAAAATTTTTCTGGAAAGGGCCAGAAAGGAAATATTTTAGGCTTTTCAGGTCATATAGGCTTTCTCACAACTTCTCAGCTCTGCTGTTTGTAGGACAAAAATAACCATAGACAGTATCTAAATGAATGGATATGGCTGTATTCCAATGAAACTTATTTGCAAATGCAGGGCCATAGTTTGCCAGCCCCTGGTCTGGGGAAACAGTCAATAAACATATATAGCTAATGAATGGTATGTTATGTATCCATTAAAAATTACTAATGAATATACTGAAAAACATGAGAAAATATTTAGTAACAAAAAGCAAGATACAAAAGTGTATGGGGCTTCCCTGGTGGCGCAGTGGTTGACAGTCCGCCTGCCGATGCAGGGAACATTGGTTCGTGCCCTGGTCTGGGAAGATCCCACATGCCGCGGAATGGCTGGGCCCGTGAGCCATGGCCACTGAGCCTGCGCGTACGGAGCCTGTGCTCCGCTACGGGAGAGGTCACAACAGTGAGAGGCCCTCATACCGCAAAAAAAAACAAAAAATGTGTATGAATGCATATTATGGCTATAAATAACACACCAAGTAAAAAGATGACAAAATAAATTACTAACTGGTTATAATAGGATGGCAGGGCAGGAAATGGATGACTTTGTCTTTCTTCAATATTTTAGTTTTTCTCTATTTGTATTACTTTTTTTTTTTTTTTTTTTT
>NW_006797698.1:1209785-1211768 GCF_000442215.2 Lipotes vexillifer
CAGGCTCAGTGGCCATGGCTCACGGGTGCAGCCGCTCCATGGCATGTGGGATCCTCGCAGACCGGGGCACGAACCCGTGTTCCCTGCATCGAAAGGCGGACTCTCAACCACTGCGCCACCAGGGAAGCCCCTATATTACTTTTATAATAAAAATCTTTTAAAATAAGTAAATAAATAAAAAGAATGCCTGGATCAGAAGGGAGCAAATGAGTAGGGAAAAAAAAAGCAATGAAAATAACAAACTTACAGGATACTGCCAAATAGGGACTTGAAGGAAAAATATATTGCTCTAGATATTCCCATATTCAAAATAAGGTATCTGAAGCATTACGAGAGAAGACTGTGCTTAACCTAACTTTAAAAAAATGTAGAAAGTAGCCAGCCAAAAGAAGGAAGAGGGAGATAAAATCCAAAGCAGAAAAAATATGGGAAAACACAAAAAGCAAATCTGGTGAACATCTTAATAACATGCTAAGAGAAACGCAATTCAAAGTGTAATCGCTGCAGATGATTTCAGAGAGTATAAAGAGCAGTTGGCAAAATTAAAGCGGAACAATAATGGCTGCCACTTATTTATCAGCTCCGATAAATAATCTCTTATCTTTACAACAACCCTGTAATAGAGAGAATTTTTTTCTTCATTTTACTTGTAAGGAAACTAAAGCTCAGAGAGAATAGGAATTTAGTTATAAATGAACCTGTTTTCGCTACACCAGTTGTCTCTGCTGGGAAAAGAGACAAAGCAGAGAAAAGGGAGAAAAAAATGTGAAGGGCAATGATGGCGAGCTCACAGCCCAGATTTTTATGCACAGTTCAAAATGATCATTATAAAAATCTATTCGAATTCAAATACAAAAAATTACCTATGATTAACATATGATAAACATTTGAATAGCTTAGTATTTTCTTCAGACTCTCCAGGAATATCTACTTTGTACCTTATTCTCCACCCCCATTACTTGATTAAATTTTTTTTTTTTTTTGGCCACGCCATGCGGCTTGAGGGATCTTAGTTCCCCTACCAGGGACTGAACCCGGGCCCTCAGCCATGAAAGCAGGGAGTCCTAACCACTGGATCACCAGGGAATTCCCACATTAAATCTTTATAAAATTCTGAGAATGGCATTTTTACTTATTCCTGTTTAACAGATGAGGAAACCGAGAACTAGAAAAATGAATGACCTGCCAAGGATCATATAGCAAGTGAGTGGTAGAGCTGAGACTCACCCTAATGTCTAGTGTTTTAATATCATAGGATTTAAAAAAAAAATTAAATCTATTATTTTTACTGAGACATAATTTATACACCATCAGAAATCCATGTTTCAAAGGCTACAACTCAGTGATTTTCAGTATTTTCACAAGGTTGTACAATCATCACCACCATCTGGTTCTGGAATATTTTACTGCCCCACAAGGAAGACTAGTACCTGTTAGCAGTCACTCTCCTTCCCCAGCCCCTGGCAACCACTAATTTATTTTCTGTTTCTATGGATTTGCTTAGTCTGGACATTTCATACAAATGGACTCATAAATATATGGCCTTTTATGTCTGGCTTCTTTTACTTACCGTAATGTTTTCAAGTTTCATCCCTGTTGTAGCAGGTATCTCAGGATTTAAGAGTTAGGGGAAAACTTATTAGACATCTTCTACCAAATCCTCTCACTTTACAGATGGAGAAACTGAGACTTAACATACCCCATATATTCAGTGACACCCAAGTCCCCTACCTCCTAATCCTGTGTTTTTTCAACACACTACTAATACCAAGACAATCAGAATCATAAAAAAGAGATTCCACAAACAGATAAAAATATCACATTAATCTGACATACCATATATTAGAAAAAGCATAGGTAAGAAAATCTGATATCTTGTTAAAGGTTTTCTATTTCTGTAAGGAATCCCATAAATCATTTACTTCATGTGACGCCTGAATGGCACCAGATGCTTGTGTAGGGAAACAGGATGTCGCTGCCACA
>NW_006797698.1:1211778-1232325 GCF_000442215.2 Lipotes vexillifer
GGAAACAGGATGTCGTTGCCACAGCATGTTACATGACTTGAAGTTAGATTTTACTTTCTATGAACAAAGGTAACTATTTAAAACAAAAAGTCTTAATTACCCTTAGTGAAAGTTCCAAATTTTCTCCTCCCCAGAGATTCATGCCCTTGTCGTACTGTCCGATTTCATTAAAATAATGCCTATTTATAGCAAAAATTCCTCCAGCCATTGCAGGTGACCTAAAAAGGACACACAAATATTAAATCTATTCCATAAATTCAGTCATTATGGATTTTGGCCAAAACTATATTAAATATTAGTGATAACAGTTAAAAACTAGAAAACACCCATACTAACACCAAAATTATCTTAATATACATTGAAGTATGTAAAATTACTAAGGTAAAATCACAACTACCACAAAATAGGCAACAAACAATAGCTTTAACTTAACTCTTGTCAAATTTTGTAAGCAATCTATTCTAAAACGTTGTCTTGGTGACAGGGAAAATTTTCTTTAGTATGTGAGCTTCCCACAGGGATGATGATTGAATTGGGTAGTGGGAATTTAGAGATCTCCCTTTCTAAAGGCATTAAGTGAATTGTCATATTTACTTCTGGGAAAACCATAATGTTACATAGCATCTTTTTTGGTGGGCCAATAGCAGAGCCCAATAATACCAAACTATGTAGTTTGAAAATAATTACAGATCCATTCATTCATTGTTCCAAAGAGTCTATGTAAAGCCACTATGATATGTTAGGGATAAATTAGTTAATCAACAAGCAAAGGTGGAAGTAGGGAGACTAGTTAGAGGTTGTTGTGATGGTCCCAGAGGAAGATGATGGCATCTTGGATAAGGGTATAGCAATGAAGGAGATGAGATGTGGCTGAACTCTATATAGGTTTTGAAGATGGAGCCAGCAGACTTGCTATGGGTGGGATGTGCAGGGTTGGAGGAAGTTTGGCCTGGATAACCTGGAAGATAGCGTTACCATGCACTGATTTGTTTGTTTGTTTGTCTGTTTTGACCACGTTGCAGCATGTGGGATCTTAGTTCCCCGACCAGGGATGGAACCCGTGCTCCCTACAGTGGAAGCGCGGAGTCCTAACCGCTGGACCGCCAGGGTAGCCCCTAGAGTTACCATGCACTGAGACGGGGAATGCTATGGTGGAACGAAGTTTTTGGTGGGAAGATTCAGTTTTGGACCTATCTGAGGTGTCTGTTCAGCATGCAAGTGGAGATGCCAGTAGGCAGCTGGATAGGGGAGTCTGGTGTTCTGAGAGAGGTCGGAGCCTGGGAGTCACCAGTACAAGGTGGATGAGAAGCAATGGGTGAGCGAGGGGAGGTGAGGAGGACACAGCCCTGGGCACTTGAGCAGTGAGAGGTCAGTGAGAAGAGGAGGAATCAGCACAGGGCATGGAATAAACCAGCGGTGAAGTAGGAGCGAGAGCTGGGGGCTCTGGTGGTCTGGAGGCCATGGGAAGAGCGCCCGTCAAAGAGGAGGGAGAGGCCAGCAGCATGGACACGGCCGACAGGCCACGTGAGACTAGGACTGAGGACTGGACACGACAGTGTGAAGCTAGTGGGGAGGGCAAAGCCTGACTGCAGTGAGCTTAAAATCGAGTGAACAGTTTAACAAAACTGGAGAGAGTGATACCGACGACTCTTTCTAGGTGGTTTAATACAAAGGAGAGAAAAGGAAAGGGGAAGTGGCTGATAAAATAAAATCATTTTATTTTTTTAATTGTGAGAGAGAACAGCATGCCTGTAGTCTGCTAGGAGTCATCCTATCTTGTAACTGGACGAAGCTGGTCCCTGCATGTCCCCCTCCCTGGGGGCCACGAGTGCCGTTGGTGGAAGCATAAGGCCACGATTTTCCTTGCTTGTTCGAAGTTTCACCCACCTTTTATTTTTGTCATTAGAACTATTGTAAGTAGGGGAAAAAATATATCCTCAGATATGAATGCTAATTCATGGCTAATACCTAAAATTAATTTTTTCCTTTAACTCTTTAAAACAACCTATTTTTTCTTACATATATTATTATACATTATAATTGTATTATAACATATCATATGTATAATATATATTCCGTATGCAATATATAATCACACACTTGGTATTATACTGATTTTTTTTAATTGAAGTATAGTTGATTTACAATTTTGTGTTAGTTTCTGGTGTACAGAAAAGTGATTCAAATAGACATATATATATTATTTTTCAAATATTATTTTTCAAATTCTTTTCCATTATAGGTTATTACAAGATACTGAATATAGTTTCCTGTGCTGTATAGTAGGTCCTTGTTGATTATCTGTTTTATATAAGGTAGTGTATATATGTTAATCCCAAACTCCTAATTTATTCCTCTCCCACCTTCCCCCTTTGGTAACCATAAGTTTGTTTTCTATGTCTGTGAGTCTGTGAGTCTGTTTCTGTTTTGTAAATAAGTTCATTTGTATCATATTTTAGATTCCACATTATACTGACGTAAGTTTTTTATGGCCTGATTTTTAAAAATTTAACATATTGTGAGAATTTTCCTTTTTAGTTAACTAGCCTTCAAAAATTTTAACTCTATAATATTCTACAAAATATGAATATACTTTTTTAACCATTTCAATATTGAACATTTATGTTGTTTTGATTTTCTTACTAAAATAAATATTGATACAATATATATTTCTGGACCTATCTCTCAACTCCTTAAAGATAAATTGTAAGAAGTAGAATTACTGCATTAAAGAATAAGAATAGTTATAAAATTTTTAATTTATATTGCCAAATTTTCAAAAAGCATTTACAAATGTATATATACTAACAGTGTATTAGAGTTCCAAAATGTTACTTTTCAGCAATTGACTATTAGAAATCCAATTTCCATATTGAACTTTTACAGCCTAAAAAAATACTTAAAATGTGAGATACAGAAATATTACAAAAATTATAAGTCAATCTTTTTGTAAATGGAATATTTCAGCTACTTCTTACTAAAAGTAACTTCATTTTAGATTACTTTGAGATGAACTCAAAAGATTGATGCTTTTTAAATTTTTTAGTAAATCACGATTTCTACATATTACGTTTTATTTAAATGAAGTATAACTTTGTTCTTTTTCATCCTGAAGTCTGTAACATTAACAATAGCTACCATTTATACTGATCACTTCCTCTGTGTCAGGCCTTTAGTTATGTGCTTTACAAGTATTGGCTCATTTAAGGCCCTCAGTAATCCAGAGAGGTAGGTATTATTATCATCATCATCATTTTACAGATGAAGATACTGAAGCTGAGATAGGTAACTGGCCCAGCTAAGGGCTGCCTTTGTTTTTTTGGCCACACCATGTGGCATCTGGGATCTTAGTTCCCCGACCAGGAATCAAACCTGTGCCCCCTGCAGTGGAAGCACAGCATCTTAACCACTGGACACCAGGGAAGTCCCCTAATGGCTGCCTTAATGCACACCTCCAGGGACGCTAATTACCTATAGTCTTTGTGAACAGTGCCTTCTGGAAATGTGCAGTGCACAGCCTGTGCAGCTGTACATGGCAGCCCTAAACATCTAACAGGTGATGGCTGGGGCAGAGGAAATATCAGAGTCATACAAAGTTATGAGTCATACGAAGAGTCATTCAAAGTTATACGAAGGAATCTGCATGTTATCCTAAAGGCGGTGGAAAGACAATAAGCAAGACGGGTGACATGTGCAAAGTGGGGTTTTAAGAAAATTAACGTAGCAACAGAGAGACTGGAATGAAGAGGAGGAGCTGTAGGCCAGACTGTCCCTTAGGGTGTAGAGTCTAAGCCTGGAGCAGTGATGGCTTGGGCCATGAGGACTGTCAGAGAGATGGACAGATGTGATATGAGAATCATCACAAAGGATGGGTCTCCTGGAGCTGGTTAATTACTGGATTAGAGAAGGCAATGGGAGATCTGGAAGATGGCTATACAGTGTTCATATGTGGTCATGCTTAATGGCTGCATAATAGTCCATTACAGTTCTGGCATAAAGTATTGATACTATATGATTTCCCAATCATTCCTCCCAATTCTTAGATAGTTTTTATTTCATCCTTGATTTAAGAGGTCAGTTTGCTTACTAAGAGTAGGGGTTCAGGGCAGGGGCAGCTATTGGGATTAAGGGAAGTAATAAAGTGGAATGGGAATACCCACTTCTGGGAATGAGTGGATAAAAGGATTGCAAGGCAGCATGAGGCTGGAGACCATCAATGTGCAGAAGAATCAATTCACATCTCTTAAAGGAACAAAGGAAATAGATGGTGGACTTGAACCAGAGTTGGAGCTTTGCAGGGCTATCGTGGCAGAAGTGCAGTGGGATGTGGCAGAAGAGAAGAGAATTTATAGATCAGAAAGTCTAGACCACAGAAGCAGAAAGAAAACTGTGAGGGGTAAAAAGAGAAATCAAAGAACTGGACATCTTGATGATGTCCAAGGGTGGGCGTGGCGGGGAGCAGAGCAGGAAAAAGCCAGGAGGGTCCTGGGTTGTGGCCAAGGAGAGGGATAACTGGTAATTTAGAAGGTGAAGATCCAGGGTATGGCTGTAGGAATAATATTAAATATTTAACATTTATACAGTACTTATTATGGACAGATACTGTTCTAAGCTTTGATATATGTCATTTAATTCCCATAACAGCCCCGTGAAGCACTGTTACTCTCCAGACTTACAGATAAAGAAATAAGGTGCAGAGAGGTTAAGTAACTCGTTCAAGATCACACAGCTCTAGCTAAATTAAAATAGAGGCAAAGATCAAGGACTTGCTAGGCTATGGTGTTAGAAAATTGACTCATGTGGTTTGTAAAACAAAGAGGTTAACATTAAAGGAGAAGTGAGCCTGGTGTCAAAGTTATCAGTAAATGTGGGGAGTGATCTGGAGGAAGTCTCTTGAGAAATAACCTCATAAGTGCAGTTAGAAGTCATAACATTCAAATTATTCTCACATTTAGAAATATATTTTCCAAGACTGATATTCCAGGAAAATCACATTCATCTCAACCTATAAAATTACAGATGGAAGCATCTGGATAAATATTTTATACATGAATTTGGCAAAGACATCGACATTTTCTGGGCCATCCACAGTGCTAGTATTTTTTTTTTTTTTTTTTTTTTTTTTGTTGTGGTATGTGGGCCTCACTGTTGTGGCCTCTCCCGTTGCGGAGGACGCGAGCCTCTCACTGTTGTGGCCTCTCCAGTTGTGGAGCACAGGTTCTGGACGTGCAGGCTCAGTGGCCATAGGCTCACGGGCCCAGCCGCTCCGCGGCATGTGGGATCTTCCCGGACCGGGGCACGAACCCATGTCCCCTGTGTCTGCAGGCGGACTCTCAACCACTGCGCCACCAGGGAAGCACAGTGCTAGTATTTTGATCATTGATAAACATGCAACTTGTTCCTGAGAACCAAGTCCACATTTTAAAGCTGGACCCCTGAAATCAGAGGGATACTAACCATGGTGGTATTCCGAACTGGGGTGAGGTGCTCATTTCCAGTGCGCGAAACTTAAAGAAACAAAACCTACCACATTCTATTATTACAGACTTTTAGAAACAAGATAAATAATAAAGTATTTCTCTTCATTAAGCTCATGAAATCAAAGTCATAATCTCTGAAAGCTTCCCCCTGCTCCCAATACCTATAAGCTATTTTTCCATTACCAGAAGAAATCTCACCGGATAGGTGTAGTAGGTCCTTCTGGTCCATCCATCTCATAAGAGAAAACATGATCCCATTTAAATTGCAGATACCAGTTGAAAGCTCCCCTGACAACAGGAGAGGGCTGGTATTCCAGGGTCACATGATCAATGACATCTATCAGCGGACACACCACCATTCGGGGGTCCTTGGCAATGGCATTCAGCAAGGGCTCCAGCCATACTTTATTCACTTCGCAGTGGCTATCCAGGAACACCAGAACATACCCTGGGGAGGCAAGAACAGGCAAGTGTTAGTGCATGTGTAGGAAACACCTGACAACCCAAATCAAGGCAACAAGCATTTGTCCAGCATTTACTATGTGTTTGGCTATTAAGGTGCTTTCAGCTTCACTGGCAGGAGACAAGAAACCCATATTTTATATTGTATAAAAAATGCAGGACATCATGTGCCACAGATATTCAGAAGAAGCTGGTGAACTGTGGGTTAGAGAGTAGTCTGGGGAAGATTCTAAAGAAGATGGAACTGAGCTGACCTTCAATTTTAAAATGCCATTTTATCTTAGCCTTGATTGATCAACTCAATGTAGCAAATGTTTACTGCAAGGAAACCTTCCTTGGTATTTAGTTTGGTGCTTGGGATGCAAAGATGCATAATTATTTTTCCTCTTGAATTCAAGCTTTAGTGAGGGTATATTCTGCTTTGAGAACATGGGAAAACCTGGCATGCAAAATAAAGAATATGTGTGTTAAAATATATTAGGTGGTCTCAAATTGGAAGGGACCTCAAAACTCAGGTGCAGAGGTTAGACTTTTTCTTGTAGCCAACATAAAATCATAGGAAAGTATGAAAACATTCTATGTTTAGATCAGAAGACTTAATATTATTAAAATGTTTATAATCTCCCAAATAAATCTACAGATGCAATTCAATCCTTATCAAAATCCCACTGGCTCTTTTTACAGAAATTGATCCTAAAATTCAGATGGAAAGGCAAGGGATCCAAATTAGCTAAAACAATCTTGATAAAGAACAAAGTTGAAGAATTTCCTGCTGTCAAAACTTACTAAAAGGCTACAATAATCAAAACAATATAATATTGGCATAAGATACCTATAGACCAAAGGTATAGAATTAATGGTGCAGAAATAAACGAAGCACCTATTATTGTCAATTGATTTCTGAAAAGGGTACCAAGACAACTCAATTGGGAAAGAATCATTTTTTTCAATAAATATCCTGAGACAACTGGATATCTGCATGAAAAGAATGAAGTTGGACCCCCTAACTCATACCAAACACAAATATTAAGTCAAACGGATAACAGACCTCAAAAGGTAAGAGCTAAAACTATAAAACTCTTAGAAGAAAACAGGCATACATTTTACTACCCTTGAGTTAGGTATTGGTTTCTTAGGTATGACACCAAAAATACAAGCAACAGAAAAAAAAAAAAAACAACAGGTAAATTGGACTTCATCAAAACTAAAAACTTTTGTGGTTAAACAGATACCATGAAGGGCTTCCCTGGTGGCGCAGTGGTTGAGAGTCCGCCTGCGATGCAGGGGACACGGGTTTGTGCCCCGGTCCGGGAAGATCCCACATGCCGTGGAGCACCTAAGCCAGTGCGCCACAACTACTGAGCCTGCGCTCTAGAGCCCACGAGCCACAACTACTGAAGCCTGCATGCCTAGAGCCTGAGCTCCGCAACAAGAGAAGCCACTGCAATGAGAAGCCTGCGCAGCACAACGAAGAGTAGCCCCCACTTGCCACAACTAGAAAAAAGCCCGCGCGCAGCAATGAAGACCCAACTCAGCCATAAATAAATAAGTAAGTAAATAAATCAATCTATAGGGAGGACTGGTCCATTCCCTGCCATTGGTTACAAAACAGAGCAGGCCCCAAGACTTCTCTGCTCTCTTAGGTTAATTGGAAGTCTTATTAGATAGCTGAAGTTGAAAACAGTCTCAATTCAGCAATTAGAATTTTCAGGCCCCTGCTACAATCGAAGCTTCCCTGCCTGCATGCAGAACCCACCCCCGAACCAGGTGGCCCTGTGGGAGGGTCACTTGCCTTTGCATTAAATCTTCTTAGCTCTTCCTTATTGGTCTCCTTCCCCAGCTTACCCTCTGTGGTTTCAGACCTCACTAAAGCCAAAGGAGGGTAAGAGACAAGTGAATGGGGCAGGGAAGTTCTTTCTTGGTGAGAGAGCAGGGTGCTCTGAGCTGACTCCTTCTATTACGGTGTGGCTGCACGGTGATTTTGAGGACCACCCCCCTTCCCATCCTTGGTAGTCTCTTATCTGCAGTTCCCATAAATTGGGCAAATGCATTCTATCCAGGTGGTCTAGACTCTCCCCTCAGCAACTTAGGGTCCTGTGTTCTACCTCTAGCTTCTCCTCTGCTGAGATCTGTCCATCCTTCTAGATAGCCCCATTGGACATGATCTAAGATGATCTTTATTGCTCTCTTACCCAAACATCCATTGCCTGAGCAAACTCTGCCATCAGAACAGATACTAACACTGAAGCAAATGTCCTTGGTTCTGTAGCTATAGCCACGGCCCTTCTTCTGCCCTTTTGATTCTCAGGTGAGAAGCCAACATCCGTTCATTTCTCTTCACCCCCAATAGGTGTCTGGTTTTGTTGTATTGATGTCTGAGGATGTGCTGAGCCCCCAACACAGGAAATATCACATCAAGTTCCTCTAACCAGGATTTAGCAAGCAGCTTTCTCTAAAGATCATCTCTAATTCTAACGATCTGATTCAGTGTAGCTGAGTTTGCTTCTCAGATATCTATTCTGAAATTTCTTTATGGTACTGTGTCCGACGACTCACTTTGGAATATAACATCTGTTGTCTTCATGCCTCAATCAAAACTGAGCTAAAAAGAGCCCCATTTTTAAACATATATAGTTTTGCTTTTTTTTTTACTGTTGGCAGCACACACACTGTTCAATTAACACTTTGCATATTTCACTTAAAATAGCTTCTATAATTATTACATAACACAAACATTTTAAAATCATGTCGGCTAAATTGATAGGTGAAAAATACCATCTGTTTCTCCAAAGAAGATATATAAATGGCCAACAAGCACAAGAAAAGATGCTCAACATCATTGGTCATTAAGGAAATGCAAATTAAAAACACAGTGAGGTACCACTTCATATCTACCAGGATGGCTAGAATTAAAACAAGACAAAAAAGACAGAAAATAACAAGTGTTGGTGAGGTTGTGGAAAAATTGGAACTCTCATACGTTGCTGGTGGGAATGTAAATGGTTCGGCTGCTGCGGGAAACAGTTTGGCAGCTCCTCAAAAAGTTAAGAAGAATTACCATGTGACACAGAAATTCCACTAATAGGCACATATTAAAAAGAATTCAGGGACTTCCCTGGTGGCGCAGTGGTTAAGAATCCGCCCGCCAATGCGGGGGACACAGGTTTGAGCCCTGGTCCGGGAAGATCACACATGCCGCAGAGCAACTAAGCCCATGCGCCACAACTACTGAGCCCACAGCCCGCGTGCCTAGAGCCTGCGCTCCGCAACAAAAGAAGCCACCACAATGAGAAGCCCATGCACCACAATGAAGAGTAGCCCCCGCGGAAGCTTCGGAGCCGCGGGGGAGAGCGCAGCCACAGGGGTGCGGAGGGCAAAGCGGAGAGATTCCCGCACAGAGGATCGGGGCCGACCAGCGCTCACCAGCCCGAGAGGCTCGTCTGCTCAGGTGCTGGCTTCCATCGGATCCCAGGGAAAGGGCTGGGGTTGGCGGTGTGAACACAGCCTGCAGGGGGTTAGTGCGCCACGGCTGGCCGGGAGGGAGTCCGGGAAAAGTCTGGACCTGCCGAAGAGGCAGGAGACTTTTTCTTCCCTCTTTGTTTCCTGGTGCGCGAGGAAAGGGGATGGAGAGCGCCGCTTAAAGGAGCTCCAGAGACGGGCGCGGGCCGCGGCTAACAGCGCGGACCCCAGAGACGGGCACGAGACGCTAAGGCTGCTGCTGCCGCCACCAAGGGGCCTGTGTGCGAGCACAGGTCACTATCCACACCCCTCTTCCGGGGAGCCTGTGCAGCCCGCCACTCCCAGGGTCCCGGGATCCAGGGACGATGCCCCCGCAGGAACGCACGGCGCGCCTCAGGCTGGTGCAACGTCACGCCGGCGCAACGTCACGCCGGCCTCTGCCGCCGCAGGCCCGCCCCGCACTCCGTGCCCCGCCCTCCCCGCGGCCTGAGTGAGCCAGAGCCCGCGAATCAGCGGCTCCTTTACCCCCGTCCTGTCTGAGCCAAGAACAGACGCCCTCCGGCCACCTACACGCAGAGGCGGGGCCAAATCCAAAGCTGAGCCCTGGAATCTGTGCGAACAAAGAAGAGAAAGGGAAATCTCTCCCAGCCGCCTCAGGAGCAGCGGATTAAATCTCCACAATCAACTTGATGTACCTGCATCTGTGGAATACAGGAATAGACAACGAATCATCCCAAATTGAGGAGGTGGGCTTTGGGAGCAAGATACATTATTTTTTCCCCTTTTCCTCTTTTTGTGAGTGTGTATGTGTATGCTTGTGTGTGATTTTGTCTGTATAGCTTTGCTTTTACCATTTATCCTAGGGTCCTGTCTGTCCGTTTTCTTTTTTTAGTATAGTTTTCAGCGCTTGTTATCATTGGTGGATTTGTTTTTTGGTTTGGTTGTTCTTTCTTTTTTTTTAATTACTTGAAAAAAATTTTTAATACTTATTTGTTATTTTAATAACTTAAAAAAAAATCTTTTTCCTTCTTTCTTTTGTTCTCGCTTTTATTCTGAGCCCTGTGGATGAAAGGCCCTTGATGCTCCACCCAGGCCTCAGAGCTGTGCCTCTGAGGTGGGAGAGCCAAGTTCAGGACATTGGTCCACCAGAGACCTCCCAGCTCCACGTAATATCAAACGGCAAAAATCTTCCAGAGATGTCCATCTCAACGCCAAGACCCAGCTCCACTCAATGACCAGCAAGCTATAGTGCTGGACACCCTATGCCAAACAACTAGCAAGAAAGGAACACAATGCCACCCATTAGCAGAGAGGCTGCCTAAAATAATAATGTCACAGACACTCCAAACCACACCACCAGACATGGACCTGCCCACCAGAAAGACAAGATCCAACCTCATCCACCAGAACACAGGCACTAGTCCCCTCCACCAGGAAGCCTACACGAGCCACTGAACCAACCTTAGCCACTGGGGGCAGACACCAAAAACAATGGGAACTACAAACCTGCAGGCTGTGAAAAGGAGACCCAACACAGTAAGTTAGGCAAAATGAGAAGACAAAGAAACACACAGCAGATAAGGAACAAGGTAAAAACCCACCAGACCTAACAAATGAAGAGGAAATAGGCAGTCTAACAGAAAAACAATTCAGAATAATGATAGTAAAGATGATCCAAAATCTTGGAAATAGAACGGAGAAAATACAAGAGACCTTTAACAAGGACCTAGAAGAACTAAAGAGGAAACAAACAATCATGAACAACACAACAAATGAAATTAAAAATTCTCTAGAAGGGATCAATAGCAGAATAACTGAGGCAGAAGAACGGATAAGGGACCTGGAAGATAAAATAGTGGAAATAACTACTGCAGAGCAGGATAAAGAAAAAAGAATGAAAAGAATTCGGGACAGTCTTAGAGACCTCTGGGACAATATTAAACGCACCAACATTCAAATTATAGGGGTCCCAGAAAAAGAGGAGAAAAAGAGAGGGACTGAGAAGATATTTGAAGAGATTATAGTTGAAAACTTCCCTAATATGAGTAAGAAAACAGTTAATCAAGTCCAGGAAGCACAGAGAGTCCCATACAGGATAAGTCCAAGGAGAAACATGCCAAGACACATATTAATCAAACTGTCAAAAATTAAATACAAAGAAAACATATTAAAAGCAGCAAGGGAAAAACAACAAATAACATACAAGGGAATCCCCATAAGGTTAACAGCTGATATTTCAGCAGAAACTCTGCAAGCCAGAAGGGAGTGGCAGGACATATTTAAAATGATGAAAGAGAAAAACCTACAACCAAGATTACTCTACCCAGCAAGGATCTCATTCAGATTTCACGGAGAAATTAAAAGCTTTACAGACAATCAAAAGCTAAGAGAATTCAGCACCACCAAACCAGCTTTACAACAAATGCTGAAGGAACTTCTCTAGGCAGGAAACACAAGAGAAGGAAAAGACCTACAATAACAAACCGAAAACAATTAAGAAAATGGTAACAGGAACATACATACCGATAATTACCTTAAATGTAAATGGATTAAATGCCCCAACCAAAAGACATAGACTGGCTGGATGGATACAAAATCAAGACCCATATATATGCTGTCTACAAGAGACCCACTTCAGACCTAGAGACACATACAGACTGAAAGTGAGGGGATGGAAAAAGATATTCCATGCAAATAGAACTCAAAAGAAAGCTGGAGTAGCAATTCTCACATCAGATAAAATAGACTTTAAAATAAAGACTATTACAAGAGACAAAGGAGGACACTACATAATGATCAAGGGATCAATCCAAGATGAAGACATAACAATTGTAAATATTTACGAACCCAACATAGGAGCATCTCAATACATAAGGCAAATGCTAACAGCCATAAAAGGGGAAATCGACAGTAACAAAATCATAGTGGGGGACTTAAACACCCCACTTTCACCAATGGACAGATAATCCAAAATGAAAATAAATAAGGAAATGCAAACTTTAAATGATACATTAAACAAGATGGACTTAATTCATAGTTATAGGACATTCCATCCAAAAACAACAGAATACACTTTCTTCTCAAGTGCTCATGGAACATTCTCCAGGATAGATCATATCTTGGGTCACAAGTCAAGCCTTGGTAAATTTAAGAAAATTGAAATCGTATCAAGTATCTTTTCTGACCACAATGCTATGAGACTAGATATCAATTGCAGGAAAAAATCTGTAAAAAATACAAACACATGGAGGCTAAACAATATACTACTTAATAACCAAGAGATCACTGAAGAAATCAAAGAGGAAATCAAAAAATACCTAGAAACAAATGACAATGAAAACACAATGACCCAAAACCTATGGGACGCAGCAAAAGCAGTTCTAAGAGGGAAGTTCATAGCAATACAAGCCTACCTTAAGAAACAAGAAACATCTCAAAGAAACAACCTAACCCTACACCTAAAGCAATTAGAGAAAGAAGAACAAAAAAACCCCAAAGTTAGCAGAAGGAAAGAAATCATAAAGGTCAGATCAGAAATAAATGAAAAAGAAATGAAGGAAATGATAGCAAAGATCAATAAAACTAAAAGCTGGTTCTTGGAGAAGATAAACAAAATAGATAAACCATTAGCCAGACTCATCAAGAAAAAGAGGGAGAAGACTCAAATCAATAGAATTAGAAATGAAAAAGGAGAAGTAACAACTGACACTGCAGAAATACAAAGGATTGTGAGAGATTACTACCAGCAACTCTGCCAATAAAATGCACAACCTGGAAGAAATGGACAAATTCTTAGAAATGCACAACCTTCCAAGACAGAACCAGGAAGAAATAGAAAATGTGAACAGACCAATCACAAGCACTGAAATTGAAACTGTGATTAAAAATCTTCCAACAGACAAAAGCCCAGGACCAGATGGCTTCACAGGTGAATTCTATCAAACATTTAGAGAAGAGCTAACACCTATCCTTCTCAAACTCTTGCAAAATATAGCAGAGGGAGGAACACTCCCAAACTCATTCTATGAGGCCACCATCACCCTGATACCCAAACCAGACAAAGATGTCAGAAAAAAAGAAAACTACAGACCAATATCACTGATGAACATAGATGCAAAAATCCTCAACAAAATACTAGCAAACAGATTCCAGCAGCACATTAAAAGGATCATACACCATGGTAAAGTGGGGTTTATCCCAGGAATGCAAGGATTCTTCAATATACACAAATAAATCAATGTGATACACCATATTAACAAACTGAAGGAGAAAAACCATATGATCATCTCAATAGATGCAGAGAAAGCTTTTGACAAAGTTCAACACCCATTTATGATAAAAACCCTCCAGAAAGTAGGCATAGAGGGAACTTACCTCAACATAATAAAGGCCATATATGACAAACCCACAGCCAACATTATTCTCAATGGTGAAAAACTGAAACCATTTCCACTAAGATCAGGAACAAGACAAGGTTGCCCACTCTCACCACTATTATTCAACATAGTTTTGGAAGTTTTTGCCTCAGCCATCAGAGAAGAAAAAGAAATAAAAGGAATCCAAATCAGAAAAGAAGAAGTAAAGTTGTCACTGTTTGCAGATGACATGATACTTTACATAGAGAATCCTAAAGATGCTACCAGAAAACTACTAGAGCTAATCAATGAATCTGATAAAGTAGCAGGATGCAAAATTAATGCACAGAAATCTCTTGCGTTCCTATCACTAATGATGAAAAATCTGAAAGTGAAATTAAAAAAACACTCCCATTTACCATTGCAACAAAAAGAATAAAATATTTAGGAATAAACCTACCTAGGGAGACAAAAGACCTGTATGCAGAAAACTATAATACACTGATGAAAGAAATTAAAGATGATACAAATAGATGGAGAGATATACCATGTTCTTGGATTGGAAGAATCAACATTGTGAAAATGACTATACTACCCAAAGCAATCTACAGATTCAATGTAATCCCTATCAAACTACCAATGGCATTTTTCACAGAACTAGAACGAAAAATTTCACAATTTGTATGGAAACCCCAAATAGCCAAAGCAATCTTGAGAAAGAAAAACGGAGCTGGTGGAAATAGGCTCCCACACTTCAGACTACACTACAAAGCTACAGTAATCAAGACAGTATGGTACTGGCACAAAAACAGAAATATATATCAATGGAACAAGATAGAAAGTCCAGAGATAACCCCACAAACCTATGGTCACCTTATCTTTGATAAAGGAGGCAAGAATATACAATGGAGAAAAGACAGCCTCTTCAATAAGTGGTGCTGGGAAAATTGGATAGCTACATGTAAAAGAATGAAATTAGAACACTTCCTAACACCATACACAAAAATAAACTCAAAATGGATTAAAGACCTAAATGTAAGGCCAGACACTATCAAACTCTTAGAGGAAAACATAGGCAGAACACTCTATGACATAAATCACAGCAAGATCCTTTTTGACCCACCTCCTAGAGAAATGGAAATAAAAACAAAAATAAACAAATGGGACCTAATGAAACTTAAAAGCTTTTGCACAGAAAAGGAAACCATAAACAAGATGAAAAGACAACCCTCAGAATGGGAGAAAATATTTGCAAATGAAGCAACTGACAAAGGATGAATCTCCAAAATTTACTAGCAGCTCATGGAGCTCAATATCAAAAAAACAAACAACCCAACCCCAAAATGGTCAGAAGACCTAAATAGACATTTCTCCAAAGAAGATATACAGATTGCCAACAAACACATGAAAGAATGCTCAACATCATTAATCATTAGAGAAATGCAAATCAAAACTACAATGCGGTATCATCTCACACCAGTCAGAATGGCCCATCAAAAAATCTACAAACAATAAATGCTGGAGAGAGTGTGGAGAAAAGGGAACCCTCTTGCACTGTTGGTGGGAATGTAAATTGATATAGCCACTATGGAGAACAGTATAGAAGTTCCTTAAAAAACTACAAATAGAACTACCATATGACCCAGCAGTCCCGATACTGGGCATATGCCCTGAGAAAACCATAATTCAAAAAGAGTCATGTACCACAATGTTCATTGCAGCTCTATTTACAATAGTCTGGAGATGGAAGCAAGCTAAGTGTCCATCATCGGATGAATGGTTAAAGAAGATGTCGCACATATATACAATGGAATATTACTCAGCCATAAAAAGAAATGAAATTGAGTTATTTGTAGTGAGGTGGATGGACCTAGAGTCTGCCATACAGAGTGAAGTAAGTCAGAAAGAGAAAAACAAATACCATATGCTAACACATGTATATGGAATCTAAAAACAAAAACAAAAACAAAATGGTCATGAAGAACCTAGGCGCAAGACGGGAACAACGACACGGACCTACTAGAGAATAGACCTGAGGACACGGGGAGGGGGAAGGGTAATCTGGGACAAAGTGAGAGAGTGGTAGTGTATATATGGACATATAAACACTACCAAATGTGAAATAGATAGCTAGTGGGAAGCAGTCGCATAGCACAGGGAGATCAGCTCTGTGCTTTGTGACCAGCTAGAAGGGTGGGATAGGGAGGGTGGGAGGGAGGGAGTCGCAAGAGGGAAGAGATATGGGAACATATGTATATGTATAACTGATTCACTCTCTTATAAAGCAGAAACTAACACACCATTGTAAAGCAATTATACTCCAATAAAAACGTTAAAAAAAAAGAAGTAACCCCTGCTTGCCGCAACTAGAGAAAGCGCAGCAACAAAGACCCAACGCAGCCAAAAACTAAATAAATAAAATTTAAAAATAAAAAGAATTCAAATGTATACATGTATACGCATGTCCACAGCAGTACTCCTTACAATAGCCCAAAGAAGGAAACAGCTGAAATGTCTACCAACAGATGAATGGAGAAACAAACTGTACATATGCATACAATGGAATATTATCCAGACATAAAAAAAGGAAGTGCTGACACATGTAGATGAATCTCAAAAACATTATGCTAGTGAAAGTGCCAGACATAAAAGGTACTATTCCATTAATATAAAATATCCAGAAAAGTAAACCCAGAGACAGGATGCAGATTGTTGGTTGCCAGGGGCTGGGATATGGGGAAATGGGAAGAAACTGCTTAATGGGTGTGGGGTTTTCTTCTGGGGTGATGATAATATTACAGAACTGCGGGGGGGGGGGGGGGTGGTTGGACAACATTGTGACTATGCTAAACATCCCTGAATCGTTCATTTCAATCTTATGTTAAGTATATATCTCACCTCAATAAACAAATAATATCTGGTTAATTTTTAAAAGTTTACTGGTGAGGTTGAACTTTTTTTCAGGTGATTAGCCATTTGCAAATGAAATGTTTATATCTTTTGACCGTTTAGATATAGGAGTCATGGTTTGTTTGTTTTTTTTAATGGTTTGGTATGTACATTTTACATAGTAAGAATATTAACTCTTTATCTATCTTAGTTATACTATTTCCCCAGCCTATTGTTATTTAATTTTATCGTGTTTTACAGTTGTTCATTTTTTGTAGTAAGCTGTTTTTTCCTTTTTTTTTAAAGGTATAATTGACATATTAATTTCAGTTGTACAATGTAATGATTTGATACTTGTATATATATTTCAAAATGATCACCATAGTAAGTCTAGTATATATATTTCAAAATGATCACCATAGTAAGTCTAGTTAAAATCTGTCACTACATATAGTTACAAAAATTTTTTTTTTCTTGTGATGAGAACTTTTAAGTCCATTGTTTTATTTGTTTTTGCATTACGCGGGCCTCTCACTGTTGTGGCCTCTCCCGTTGCGGAGCACAGGCTCCGGACGCGCAGGCCCAGCGGCCATGGCTCACGTGCCCAGCCGCTCCGCGGCACGTGGGATCTTCCCGGACCGGGGCACGAACCCGTGTCCCCTACATCGGCAGGCAGACTCAACCACTGCGCCACCAGGGAAGCCCCAAATCCATTGGTTTTAAGCTTTGAAATTTCTTCTTTGTAGAACTGGTGAGTATTAATCTGTTTCCTTTTTCTGTTTAAAATTTTCTCTTATAACAACTTAATGGTTTGACTTTTAAAAATAAAATTATTAATCCGGCTAGAATTTATTTGGTGTCTGGTATAAAATGAAGATGAAAATTTTTCTCAAATAACTAATTGCTTGAGGGCCATTAAAAAATAACCACAACAAAACGCAAAAAAATGCCTTTCTCCCATACTAACTTGCGGTGTCCTCTTTATCATATATAGCATACATACGCTTGGCATTTAAAGATTTAAATATTTTCAACTTTGACAATTTGAACGACCCAGGAAGACCACAAATATAGTATTATAAGTTGCAAAATAATTAAAAATTATACTACATGTAAAGTAATATTGACTTTTTCTGAGTACTAATTTAAATTACAAAGCATGTGGGAACAAGCTACCTAGCCCCTACGTTTCAATGAAACTTGATTATTTTTCACTCATCCTAAGGCATTTTCTGGGGGAAACTTACATGCTTTAATGAGAGCATAAGGGGTACTGGGGTCCCTCCTGGCTGCTTCCCACACTCCAAGAATATTTTGTGGGAATGTCAAAATATTTATTTAAGTTTATTGCCAGGAAGTGGAGCAGTTGTTTGACTTCTGGTGGCCTCCGGAGTTATAGAAAGGATTGTTCTATTTATTGTTTATAGAGAGAATCTACATATAGACATCTGTATCTTATCTAAAACCCTGTCTTCCCAGATTAAACCAACTTCTCCTTAGGATCTGAAATAACTGAAGGGCATGAGGTTCAATCTGCCTGATAAAGGATCTTTCCCATACTTCCTTCCAAAAAAATATTTGTGGAATGTTCAAAACTGAATTACTCACTGAAGTTAAAAGTTGGGAGATATATTCTTCATCTTTCCCTGAGTGGAAGCTTCCTTTCTGCTTTCCTGTAGCAATCTATTTGCACAATTTCTCTAGGGATTGTGGTTTTGCAAGGTTTGTTACCCTATTTTTAAAAAACAACAAACGCTGTATCAATCTCGCCCAATATTTTCGGTCTTTTTCTCCTCTTATTTCATTTTATTTTCTGCTTTTCTTTAGTTTCTACATTTTTACCTTTAAACATAACTCATTATATTTATTTTACATATTCTCACTTTGGTCTCTAAAGCAATCATTTTTAAGGTCTTACATATATTTTTTTTTTTGCGGTACGCGGGCCTCTCACGGTTGTGGCCTCTCTCGTTGCGGAGCACAGGCTCCGGACGCGCAGGCTCAGCGGCCATGGCTCACGGGCCCAGCCGCTCCGTGGCATGTGGGATCTTCCCAGACCGGGGCACGAACCCGCGTCCCCTGCATCGGCAGGTGGACTCTCAACCACTGCGCCACCAGGGAAACCCCTAAGGTCTTACATATTTTTATTAACCTACATATTATGTTACTGCTCTCTCTCTCTCTCTCTCTTTTTTTTTGTATTGATGTTTAAGAATGTGGTGTGCAAAATCTAGTTTGGGGGAATTTACAGAGAATCTCTTTGTGCTTAAGTGTTTGATCAATTTTTGTACAATATCCAAACATTTCCATTTCATTCACACTATAAATCTGTTAAACATAGCCATTTGGATTTTTAAAAAAGCAATTAAGTGACTACGCTATTTGAATTTCTCATTTTTGTTTCCTTGCTTGCTATGTTTCCATGACCTGGTAGTGTGATGATACTGTTTACTGCAATGGAAACCAGAACTTGTGGGTTTGAGTCCTGAATTACGTAACCTGGGACAAGTCTCTGATCTATTAGGGAGATTAGCTTCTCTAACTTGGAAATAAAGCTTGTGAGTTCTAAAATCTCCAAGAGACTTTCCACTGTGAATGATCTATATTTTCATTACTTTTGCTCCGTATTTCTCCTAGTTTTATTTTATGTATTTTACCATTTTGAAGCATGTAAATTAAATATTTATGTTTTAATTATTTATACTAATCACTTTCTAATAAGCATTTGTTTAATACTTAATGCTTAAAAAGAAAGTGTTCATAATTACCTCATTCAATCATTCCAACAATTACATTAGTTAGATATCTTTGTTCCCATATCATGGATTGGGAAGCTGAGGCTCGGAGAAGTGGCTTGCCCAAGATCCCGTAGCTGGTAACTGGCACCTACCAAACTTGAAACCATGGCTCTGGTTCGAAAACCAGTGCTCTTTGTATTGCCCTGTGTCACCTCCCTTGTATGTTTGTGGCGGAGAGTCAGACACTGCCCTCTGCACGGCTGCCTTTGGAGAAGCTGCTCAAGGGCCCCTCTACCCAAATCCATGTGGCCCCTCTGCTCCCACCTGCAAAGCTTCCCAGTCAGCCTGAGCAGCTGCAATTCCAGAAGCGGCTGAACTGTCAGGAAGTCAGATAACTACCACCCTCCAACTCAAGGTCAAGCACCTGCAAAGGGGTCTCTTTCTAGATATATTAGTGTTCTTTACATAAACTGAGTGGCATAAAACAACAAAAATATATTCTCTTACAGTCCTGTAGGTCAGGTGCCCAACATAGGTCTCCGTGAGCTAAAAAATCAAGGGGTTGGCCTCCTTTCCGGAGGCTCTAGGGGAGAAGCCTTTTCTAGCTTCTAGAAACTACGCACATTCCTTGGTCCCTTTCATCCATCTTCAAAGCCAACTACAGTGGATGGAGTCATCACGCACACCTCTCTGACCCTCTGCCCACAGCCTGGAGGGTCTTCCAGTCTTAAGGGCTCATGTGATTAGAGTGACCACACCTGGATAATCCAGGCTCATTCCCCATCCCAAGGCCCTTAACTTTAATCACATAAGGTAACATATTAACAGGTTTGGGGGATTGGGACGCCTTCTTTGGGGAAGGGCATTATTCTGTCTACCATATTTAGGCAACAAAATCATCTCTCATTCTGTGTGAATGTCAAGCAACAATGCAAGCTCTCAACGGCGTGTTAGATTTTGTCAACCTTTTGCTTTTAGGACGGCAGTTGAAATCTACATCCCATCTCTGCCATCTTGGCCGCTTGCTGACCATCCAGGCCAATGGAGTAGAAGATACTCCATTCTCACCCCCAGGTTGCCCTGTATTTATTCCCCCAAAGTTCTTCCACTGTGGACTACCCTTTTACCCTTTCCACAGTTCTCTTATTTAAAGTGAATTTCCCT
>NW_006797698.1:1232433-1254579 GCF_000442215.2 Lipotes vexillifer
TCCCTACACTAATTATTTTTTCCACAAAATTCTCCTACAGACCTTCTTGCCTTATGTAAGCCCAGACTCTCCCTAGAAGATGCTAATTCCCCAGCAACATTACTGATACAAAGTTCCTCCTTTTCCTCCCTGACTGCATGAATCCCTGCGTCCAGGGCAGCATCGGCATTTCCCAGCTACTTATGGCTGCCTCTGAACCATAACATTTCTCCTCCCACGCAAAAAAAAAAAAGTCCCCTTTCCTTTAGATTCAGGCCATCTGATTATAGCTTCTCTTTCTCACCTTGTCTCCACTTCGCAAAACCCTCACCTTCTAATTCTCCCTGATGGAATTATGCCCCCAGTTGCTGTCATTTTCCTTCCTGCCCAAGGGCACAGCACACGGCTCATCACAGCTGTCTCAGCTACTGCAATTTATTTATTTACTTATTTGTGTATGCTGCCCCATGGCTTGTGGGATCTTAGTTCCCCGACCAGGGATCGAACTCGTGCCCCTTGCAGTGGAAGCGTGGAGTCTTAACCACTGGACTGCCAGGGAAGTCTCAGCTACTGCAAATTTAAGGGCAACTTCAGTCATCACGTGGGCAGCAGCACCCACACAGTTGAGTAGACACGTAGCCATGAATATTACACACAAAAAAGTCCATCAGAGGAAGGATGACAGAGAGGAATAGTGGCTTGCTGTATTTTTTAAAAATTTATTTTATTTATTTATTTATTTTTGGCGGTACGCGGGCCTCTCACTGCTGTGGCCTCTCCCGCTGTGGAGCACAGGCTCCGGATGCGCAGGCTCAGCGGCCATGGTTCACGGGCCCAGCCACTCCGTGGCATGTGGGATCTTCCCGGACCGGGGCACGAACCTGCGTCCCCTGCGTCGGCAGGCGGACTCTCAACCACTGCGCCACAAGGGAAGCCCGGGGCTTGCTGTTTTGTACAGGGTGATTTCTCAAGGCCTCTCTGATAAGGCGACATGTGTTTACAGAGAACTGAACGAAGTGAAGTAACAGGTCGCGCAGGTGTCTGGAAGAACAACATTCCAGCGGGGGAGAATCACATGCAAAGCCTCTGAGATAGAAGTATAGTCGGCATGTTTGAGGAGCAGCAATAAGGTCAGTGCCGCGGGGGTAGAGCGAAGGGGAGGTGAATAAGTGAAGAGGTCAGAGCAATAGCGGGGAACGAATCTGAAGCCTCTACAAGAGATAGAGTGACGTCATGAGAATGCGAATATCAGCTCTTCGGGAAGCTAACACAACTCTAAACCTGCAAGTACACGTTAGCATCGTATGAAAACTGATTACCCATGTTCAATGGGTACACTTTATTTTATGCAAATTGTATCTCAATAGAGTTGATAAAAATTTTTAAAAAAGAATAAATGTTCATGGACAGCACATAGGAGGTGCTAGACAAATCCTTGATTGGAGGAGTGCATACATGAATAATTAATGACGGGTCACCAGCTCTTGCCTCACCTGCCCACATCCCAGGATCGCACAGTTTCTAATCCGGGAGCAAAGCCTAGCCTAGGCAGCCTACATCACAGGGCAGGGGGTGGGGGGGCAGCAAATATAGACTGATAGATATAGCAAGCACTGACAAAATTACTATTTATGTCAAGTCAAATTAGATGAATAAGAATATAGTGTATTTGACCAACAAAATTAGATATATATAAAACCTACAGCCAAAAAGAGAAAATTTATTCTTTTCAAATACACATAGATGTTTTGAAACTCTGACCCAGCTTTAAGACACAAAGGAGATCGCAACAAAACAAAAGACCAGAAATTCTAACCATGATACACTTAAGCTAGTAATCAGCAATTAAAAGACAATTTAGAAAAATCCCTTATGTTTGGGGACTTCCTGGTAGTCCAGTGGCTAAGACTCTGCGCTCCCAATGCAGGGGTCCCGGGTTTGGCGTCGGCAGGCGGACTCTCAACCACTGCGCCACAAGGGAAGCCCGGGGCTTGCTGTTTTGTACAGGGTGATTTCTCAAGGCCTCTCTGATAAGGCGACATGTGTTTACAGAGAACTGAACGAAGTGAAGTAACAGGTCGCGCAGGTGTCTGGAAGAACAACATTCCAGCGGGGGAGAATCACATGCAAAGCCTCTGAGATAGAAGTATAGTCGGCATGTTTGAGGAGCAGCAATAAGGTCAGTGCCGCGGGGGTAGAGCGAAGGGGAGGTGAATAAGTGAAGAGGTCAGAGCAATAGCGGGGAACGAATCTGAAGCCTCTACAAGAGATAGAGTGACGTCATGAGAATGCGAATATCAGCTCTTCGGGAAGCTAACACAACTCTAAACCTGCAAGTACACGTTAGCATCGTATGAAAACTGATTACCCATGTTCAATGGGTACACTTTATTTTATGCAAATTGTATCTCAATAGAGTTGATAAAAATTTTTAAAAAAGAATAAATGTTCATGGACAGCACATAGGAGGTGCTAGACAAATCCTTGATTGGAGGAGTGCATACATGAATAATTAATGACGGGTCACCAGCTCTTGCCTCACCTGCCCACATCCCAGGATCGCACAGTTTCTAATCCGGGAGCAAAGCCTAGCCTAGGCAGCCTACATCACAGGGCAGGGGGTGGGGGGGCAGCAAATATAGACTGATAGATATAGCAAGCACTGACAAAATTACTATTTATGTCAAGTCAAATTAGATGAATAAGAATATAGTGTATTTGACCAACAAAATTAGATATATATAAAACCTACAGCCAAAAAGAGAAAATTTATTCTTTTCAAATACACATAGATGTTTTGAAACTCTGACCCAGCTTTAAGACACAAAGGAGATCGCAACAAAACAAAAGACCAGAAATTCTAACCATGATACACTTAAGCTAGTAATCAGCAATTAAAAGACAATTTAGAAAAATCCCTTATGTTTGGGGACTTCCTGGTAGTCCAGTGGCTAAGACTCTGCGCTCCCAATGCAGGGGTCCCGGGTTTGACCCCTGGTCAGGGAACTAGATCCCACATGCTGCAACTAAAAGAGATCCCACATGCCGCAACTAAAAACCCCACATGCACAACGAAGATCCTGTGTGCCACAACTAAGACCCGATGCAGCCAAATAAAAAAATAAATGTTTTTTTAAAAAAATCCCTTATGTTTGGAAACTTTAAAATTCACTTAAAAAAAATACCTGGATTATAGAGGAAACCAAAAATGATACCAGTGCCTGGATAGTTTATAGGGCAATTTTATGTAATTTTCCAAATATCTACATAATCTGTCTTATAGATTTTTCCGAAAAAAGAAAAAGAGGAAAAACCATACAGTTCATTCTATGAGTCTAATAAAGCAAAGTATCAATGTAAGAAAACAGTACCAAAAAAAAAAAGAAAATTCTAAGCCTCTCTTAATTTTGAACATAGATGCTGTGTGTGTGGTGGTGGGGAAGGGATGGAGAGGAAGTGAGATTATGTATAAAACACAATGCTATGGCAGTGTTACGGGTTGAATTATGTCCTCCCAAAAGACATATTCAAGTCTGAACCCCTAGTGTCTCAGAATGTGACTTTATTTAGAAATAGGGTGTTGCAGATGTAATTAGTTACATACTAGAGTAGGGTGGGTGCTTAATCCAGTATGACTGGTGTCCTTAGTCACACAGGGAGAAGGCCATGTGGCCACGGGGACAGGGACTGGAGGGATACTGCTGCAAGCCAGTGATTGACAGCCACCACCAGAAGCTGGGAGAAACAAGGAAGGACCCTCCCCTACAGCTTTCAGAGAGACCGCGGCCCTGCTGACACCTTGATTTTGGACTTCTGGCCCCAAGAATTGCGAGGCAGTAGATTTCTGTTATTTTAAACCAGCTGGTTTGTGGTACTTTGTTATGGCAGCCCCAGGAAACTAATATCGGTAAATACAATGTTTAAGTGAAAATTTAGAATTGTTCCCATTAAAGTTAGGAATAAGGAAAGGATGACCTACTATCTCCACTTCAATTCAATGTTAGAGAGGAAGAGGGAAAATTGTCTATTTTCAGTTGACAGAAAATGCAAGAGAGGGACTTCCCTGGTGGTGCAGTGGTTAAGAATCCACCTGCCAATGCACGGGACACGGGTTTGAAACCTGGTCCAGGAAGATCCCACATGCCGAGGAGCAACTACTGAGCCTGAGCTCTAGAGCCCGCGAGCCACAACTACTGAAGCCCACCCGCCTAGAGCCTGTGCTCCGCAACAAGAGCAGCCACTGCAATCAGAAGCCTGCGCACCGCAATGAAGAGTAGCCCCCGTTCGCTGCAGCTAGAGAAAGCCTGCGTGCAGTAACGAAGACCCAATGCAGGCAAATATTAAAAAAAAAATTTTTTTAAGTATCTCATTCCTATATACCAGTAATTAGAAAATGCAACAGGAAGATCCCAAATCACAATTTAAAAAACACAAGAAACCAAGATAAACAGGAATAAATCTTTGCACACTGTATCTATGGAGAAAATGACAAAACGTTATTGAAAGAATGTAAAAGTAGATCTGAATAAATGTCCATGAATGGGAAGACATCATTTAAAAGATGTAAATTCTCTCCCATTTTAATCTATAAACTCCACGCAATTCCAGTGAAAATCTCAATAGATTTTTTGTGGAACTTAACAGGATGATCCTAAGACAAGACGATTTTGCAGAATGACATGGAAATATTTGACCTACAAGTTATAAAAACATCTTATCAAGCTATCCTAATCAAGAGAGGGTGTGATTAGCCTTAGAAATACACAAATACAATAATAGAGAGAAGAGAGAAGCCAGAATTAAATGCAGGAATATACAGACGTAAGTGACAGAAGCAGCACTGTAATCTATGAAGAAAGACTCTGCACTATTTAATGAATGGCATGGAGATAACTGGTTAGCCATAAAGGATAAATGACATTAGATTCTTACCTTACACCATTCCCAGAACAATCAATTCTAGGTAGATTAAAAATATAACGTAAAAAAGCAAAATTTTAAAAAATGTAGAATATCGGGACTTCCCTGGTGGTCCAGTGGGTAAGAATGCGAGCTCCCAATGCAGGGGGCCTGGGTTCAATCCCTGGTCGGGGAACTAGATCCCGCATGCACGCCGCAACTAAGACCTGGTGCAGCCTAAATAAATAAATAAATATGAAAAAAAAATGTAGAATATCGTCATGATCATGGAGTAAGGAAGAATCTCTTAAACAAGACACAAAAATCATAAAGAAAAATATTGATAAATCTGATTTTTTTTTGCCTGCATTGTGTCTTCGTTGCTGCACGAGGGCTTTCTCTAGTTGCAGCGAGTGGGGGCTACCCTTCGTTGAGGTGTCCGGGCTTCTCATTGCAGTGACTTCTCTTGTTGTGGAGCACGGGCTCTAGGGCACGTGGGCTTCAGTACTTGTGGCGCACGGGCTTAGTTGCTCCGTGGAATGTGGGATCTTCCTGGACCAGGGCTCGAACCTGTGTTCACCGCATTGGCAGGCGGATTCTTAACCAATGTGCCACCAGGGAAGTCCTGATTGTTTTATTAAGTTAAAGCTAGTTGCTAGTATAATGAAACTCCAAAATTTGTAATGGCTCAACTGCAGTCAAAGTTAATTTCTACTCATTTAGTAGGTCCAAGGCAGGTTCCTGATTGAGGGGAAGCTCTCCTCTGTGGGGTCACTCAGGAACACAAGCTGATGGGATCTCTTCCATCTTCAACCCATGCCCTTCAAAGTCACTGCAGTCAGCTCCACCCTAGTCGGCCAGAAGGGGGAATAAAGTGTGGAGGTGGATAAACGAATTTCCTGCAAGCCTTGGTCAGGAAATGTGGTTGAAATACAGTCACAAGGCCATTCCTACTGAAAGGAAGTCAGGAAAGCCCAGGGTAGCTCTGTGTCCACCAAGAGGAAGTGGGTTTTTTGGTGAACTTCCATTCAACATAAGACACTATCCACAAAGATGGGAAGGTCAGCCACAGACTGGGGAATGATATTCTCGGTGTATATAATACAGGATTCGTTATCATAAAGGCACCTCCGAATCAGTAACAAACGGACAACCCAATCAAACAATTGACAAAGGATAGGAACAGACCAAATTCACAGTAAAATCTATAAAATATCTACAAAAATATGAAAAAACACTCCACGCTGCTAGTAATCGAGGAAATGCCAAGAAAATAAAGGATACCGTTTTTTGACCAAATTTGGCAAACACTAGAATGATTGGTAACAAATAATCCAGTGTCGGCTAGGCTCCAGGGAGAGGGCCCTCTTACACCCTGTGATGGAACTGTGAATTGGTGCCATCTTTTTAGGAACAATTTGGCAGTATCCATCAAAATTTAAAATAAGAATTCCCTTTTGCCCAGCAGTTCCACTTTTAGCAATTTATCCCATAGGCATAAGCATTCATTTCCACGAAGGTATAGGTACAAGAATTGCCAGTACAACTTTTTTTTGAGTAATAGTAAAAAGTAAAAATCACCAAATGACAAATGGCTAAACAAATTATGGCAATCCATTATGGAATCCATATGGAATACCATACAATGCAGTAAAAAAAAATTGAGGTCTCAAGTATTGTCATGGGAAAAGTTCCAAAACATTAAATTGAAATTAAAAGAGTAAGTCTCAGAACAATAGAGACAGTACGATTCCATATATTTAAAAATCCTTAAATCTATGTGTGCATGTGTGCACATGTGTGTACATACATACACACATATGTATATTAATGCATAAAACCGAAGTTCTGAAAAGATACATGCCATGAAGTTTTAGTGGTTTATATTGCATTTTGGACAATTAATACATATTATCTGTGTAGTTAAATAAGACAATGTCTCAATCAGGCCAACGTAGAAAAAAAGAATCAGATCTTGCTTTTATTTGGCCTTCTACTCAATAAGGAAATAGCCTTGCTAAAGGCTATTTCCTCAGACTGCCACATGGCCTGATGAAAGACCCTTAAACATTACCCATCGCCTTTTGCCCTAGTTTAATATTCTGCAAACCACCCTCTGATCATTCAGGTTTCCAGGAAGCTTGAAAGTCAGAATGCTCGGATTCCCCTCGGAACTCAGTCCACTCCCCAGGAACTGCCCTTGGCGAGGATGTGGCTGCCTGGTCCAAAGTGATGCCCCCTCCCTGGGGGGCAGAGGGTGTCCTCGTCCCTGTCTGGTCCCCTTACCTGGGCCAGGTGGGACCTCTCTGCACCGCTCTTGGGTGTGCTGCTCAGACCTCCCTTCAAGAGAACCTGCCATGAGGAGTGGGGTTGACAGCTTCCAAAGCTTTGGGATCTTCTGCAGTATACACACCAAGGCCATGCCCTCCCAGGGGGCTCCCAGCCAATCACTAAGCACACTGGGTGGGGGGCAGGTGGGGGATGAACAAGAGCTGGGCCACTGGGGCACCCATGCAGGACACCTCCAATGGGCAGTCTTTGCTCTGGGGCTCCCCACCAGCCCCTGGGAGCCTTTCTGGGAGCCACGCAGCAGACTGAAGGGCTTGCAACCTTCCCTTCCTTCCCTGCCTCTTTCCACAGGTGTCAGGCCAGAAGCTTCTGGTCCACGCTTTTCCCTCTCCCCTTTATCCTTCACAGACATTTCCCTGTAAACACGCCTCCCATTTCACCTTGGCCTCTGCTTGCCAGAGGCCCTGAACTGACACCCTCCTAGCTTCAGAGTTCCCCATGGGTCGGCAGCTGCATCACAGCCCCACTCTCCCCATAAAGTCTTGCTTTCCGCTCCCCTTACGTGGTTCCCAAGAGCGCCCCAGTGGGTTCCCTGCACGTATTTAAAACTCCATCCCAGAGTTTGTACCTGGGGGAACTCATCCTGCGACAGGAGGCTGACATTATGAGCCCCGCAAAAGAATATCCTCTATTTGAAATAATGAATTAACATTTTGAAGCAGAATCTTTTCAGAGTCAAAAGATTAAAGACTCATATGCCTGAAATATATGGAGACATGGAAGGTCTCCAGGAGGATGATTTCCATACAGACAGGAAGATCTCTGTGACTCAGACACAGGGTCATGTTCCCAACATACCTGAAGCATGTGATGCTCCAGTCAGCCTTGCTCGTATCAGTCCCTCTCTCTTTTTGTTTCTTATTAATTTAATCTTTCCCCGAAAAATTTCCAGGTGATAGTCTAGTTTCTCTTTCAAATCATCTGGAAAAAAAGTCAACACTTGACAATTGTAAACTATAAGTACAGAAACTAAACCAATTGCCCACAGTTTTGACTGATTCCTAAAAACTATGCTATTCCACAGACGTTCTAACCTTAAAAGAAAATTTTATCAGACGAACATGCATAAAATGTGAACAAAACGTGAAAAGAGATTCAGCATTGAAATCAACTGCAGACATCCTTCTGTGTTTCTAGTGAAATAGCTCTATTTTAATAAATCATTATTAAAATTTTAATAGAAAAAGCATGAGTTATGGCTCTTTGGGACAATTTGACTTTATTATTAACAATCGTGCTCTTAACTCTGTAATAATTCCCAGGCAGGTTATCACACCACTCGAATCTCAGTTTCCTCATCTGTGAGAAGGCAGACCTACCATATTCCTTGCAGGTCTGCAGTGAGAGGAAGAAATCCACGCCCGAGCACAGAGCCTGGTACCTAATGGTCACTCAGTACTTGGAGGTTAATATGAAGTCTCTGGTGAGATGGATACAGATGCCTCAGAGGTTTAAACTCCTAAGTCCTAGGAATCTGGATCAGGAGGCTGGGGCGCAACAGAAGCAGGTTCATTGTAGTCTCGTCAGAAGGAGGGATCTCTTTCCTTGTCTTTAAAAAGAGTGCCAGGGCCCTGCTCAGAGGCAGACTGCAGGCCGCACAGCTTTGCTTGCAGGGTAGGGGCAGCATCTCAGCTCAGATGTCTGCAAACCCCTCCCAACATCCGGGACCCAGAGGAACTCTGTGCGGCAGACCTAGGAGTAAATAAGGCCGTTCTGGCAGTGGTCATTGCTGACATGAATTGGAGGGTTTGGGTCCTTCAGAAGATGGTCATGTCATTGGCTTGTAGTCGAGAGGTACCAGGACTATGAGAAAGGTGGACAGTAGCAGGTCAGCTCTGGACATGCCTCTCGTGTAACTCAATGGGGGCAGGTGTCTGGGCCCCCGACCCCTGCTATCCCAAGCTGAGGGACTCCATCCGCAGTACCAACTGCTATGAGCTAGAAAAGACTAGCTACAGTTGAAGAACGTTCTCGTAGAGCCCACATGAAATCGCTGTGGATTAAAGCAGGGGTACATCAATCCTGAGCTTCATCAGGACACAGAACACCCCATTTCCTGTTTGAGGTTCTGTGTGGGTCCAAGACTAAGCTCCTTGGTGGGGTGGGTGAAATGACCACCAACCAGGTGACCGTGGATCCAGGAGGAGGAGCGGAGTGTCCGGTCCAGCAGCCCAACCATCCGTCAGCCACCAGCAGTGAGTCCTCTGATGCCTCAAGAACATCTGAGGAAGCCACCAGGTATGTCTCTGAACTCCTGGCATAGATCTGAAAGGCTGTGGGAGGCTCCCTGGTCATCCTGGAATTGCATCTCCGTGGCAGGATCCTTGTCCTTCTGGGTGAGAAGTTAGAACTCCACAGTCCAGCAAAGATCCCACCCGGCTCCCTGCTCATGGCTTTACTGGGGCCTTCTTGCCCCACACGTGGCCAGATGTGTTGCTCAGGGTACCGGTCAGATAAGGAACCTGGCCATCCCTCCACATCCCCTCCTAGGCACAAGACCAGAAATAAACAGTACCGGACCCCTCTGATTTGCGTGGCTCTCACACAAATAATGTCATGCGTGATAGTGCCTGGCCAATGAGTGGAATTCCTAAATGTAGCTGACATTTGCTTGAGTTCGCTTTCACTTTTGAGTTGATGCATCTAGTTCTTTCTCCGAGGTGAACCTCCCGGGACACCTTCTCTCCTTCCTCTGCCTGTTCCTCTCCCTCCTGTTTCTCCTCTTCTTTTTCTGTCCCGGCCCATAGTGGGTCAGATTCACGGTGGATTAGGTAAACTGTTAGGTAGAAAACTTATCCAATCCAGGTACATTGCTTCCATGAGAAATGCACCTCGCAGGGAACCTGCAGACTTCAAAGAGTTTATCCTTAATCTGGGCCCTCTTGGCTTGCCTGAGGTTTGTAACTAAGTTGTAAAATAGACAGCTAATCTCAGATGCTAAATGGAGTTAATCAGATTTTCTTCTAGTGTCATAGTTCTTTAAAAACCAGTGAACATGGAGGAATAAGCCATTAAGTGTAGTTGGCGTGATTAGAATTCTTTCATGTAAAGTACCTGGATTGTGTCATTTCCGTACATTAAGCCTTGGAATCGTTCCCCATTTTCTCCAAATAAAATTCAAACAACGCCTTCAAGAGGGGCTGCCTTTTTACGTTTCTGGTTCAGGCCTACCCCCTCCCTCTTAACACTATACTCATACATAGTCTACATCAAATACAGAACTATTCCAAACTCACTATGTTTTCTCTTGCCTCTGGGCCTTTATAGTGCCATTTCCTCTGCCTAAAATACTTTTTCCTTCCTCTGCATCGATAAAAGCCCAACTCAGCCTTCAGACCTCAGTTCAGATAGTACTTTTAAAAAAAGTTTACTTTATTGAAGTGTAGTTGATTTACAGTGTTGTGTTAATTTCTGCTGTACAGCAAAGCAATTCCATTATACCTATATATACATTCTTTTTCATATTCTTTTCCATTATGGTTTATCATCACAGGATACTGAACATAGTTTTCTGGGCTATACAGTAGGACCTTGTTGTTTATCTATCCTATATGTAATAGTTTGCTAGATATCACTTCTTGAACGTCATGCATGACCTCTAAAGACCAGCTTGCCCCTACATTTGTCTCATGGAAGCACTAACCATTCCATTAGCCCAACTCCATAAGGACAGGGACCAGCTCTCACATCGCCACGAGTGCACCAAAGTGCCTGCCTCAAAACCCACTGAAAAATGTTCTTTGTATAAAATATCTCAAGTGCCACAGAGATAGTGCTGCCTTCAAAGTAGATTAGATAGATGATTAGCGTCCTGTCTTACCAAATTCACTCATGTCATCTACCAAAATAATTTCTTCAAGGATATGCTGTGGAGTGAGAGTCATGACACTGGACACTGTCCGAAACAAGGCGTTAAATTCTTCATTGTGGAAACAAATGACAATGCTGGCAGTAGGTAGGTTGGATGGGTACCGTTTTTTATGACACCTGCAGGCATAAGCAAGAGGAAGAAAAGGATTCATCTAAAAGCCTTAGATGTTTTGAGGACTCATTCAAACACCTTTCTTTATTCATATTTTTTCCTCTTTATTTCTTTAATCAATGATTTTGATAATAAGGTGACAGTACATTTAAAATACAAAAATTTCTTTAAACTTCTTATGTTGTTCTAATATTTTCTAAATCATTCCTCCCTTCTTAATGCCAGTAATAACTGCTTTTTCCTGAGACTCTGCTTTGATAATATTAGTTCTGTTTTGAACATAGTATAAACAAATTATTCCTATATTTTGGTTTCTATCATAAAAACGAATTAATAAGCTTATACGCACTGAAAGGTTCAAATTAACTTTACTGTTCTACCTTCAAAGAAAACCTATGTGTTGTTCTTACATTTGTGTAGTCTATTGCAACAAAGAAATGTAACGGATGTGGCGTAATTAGATTTCTTCCAAGGCTTTGACAAAAAATGTTTTACTATTTTTTTGTGCACTTGAGAGAATAGACCCTGAATTCTAGTAATATTAGTTTTTAGCTGTTAAGTATTGTTTGGATTGCTATATCATTTGGTTGTATTTTGAAATATTTTGGTTGTAAATGACAAACCCACTGGAACTAGCTTAAGGGTAAGAAAGAGATTCACTGTAAAAGGACCCAAATGTCCCACAGGACCTAGCCAACAGGCAGGAACCTGGAGCCTCCAAGAGAAATTCTAACCAGAGGCTTGAAAGCCACCTGGATGTGCTCCATGTCTGCTCTTGTCTTTACATCTGGGAATAATTATAATGATAACAATAACTACATCAACCTACCTCATACGTTGTGAAGTTTCAATGAATTAATGTATGTAAAATGCTCAGGTCAGTGCCTTGCAGTCAGTATTCTACAAGGCTCATTACATGACTCTTATTCTCTCTCTGCAACCTGGCTTGTTTTCCCTCCTTTACCCCACAGAGAGGGAAATGCGGCTGACGTCAGCGTGTCCTACAGTCCAGCATCCAAGGAGAAACTGCTAAGACTTCCCCCTTCCCCAAAATTCACAGGACAGGATTCAGTGGCTCAGTTTGGCTTAGGTGCCCATCATGGCCAGACAGTGGGCTCAAAATAGAAAGTCACTCTACGCACTGCCGGTGTGAAAAGGGGGCGGTGGGTAGAAAACCCCAGGGAAGGACGTGCTGGGCAGGCATCCCCGCAGGGATCCTGGGCAGACTTTCAGGATATTTATGGATTGATGTCACCATGGAGGAAGAAGACCTTGTGCTGGTTCACATTTTTATCCAAGAGTAGATGAAGATATAGAAGGCATGCTTACTGGGTGGAAGTGGACTCGTGCTTCAGGGAATGAGAATATGAGGTGACAGAACCAAGAAAAGACCTGAGAGGATGGGAAAAGGGGGCGAGTGCTGTGGGCTGCATGTGGCCTAAAACGTCAGGTGGGAAAACGTGGCCTCACAGAAACAGATAGGATTAAAAGGCTTGCATTCCAGTAGGATCACTGTGTGACCAAAGAGCAAGTAAATGAGACACAGAGAGAGAGAGGATGCCCCCAAATAGAGAGAGACGGTGCTCCAGGGTGAACTCAGGCTACTCCGATCAATCTCTAGGATTACATTCAGTCCTGGGTATATCATTTTCAGAAAACTATAAACTGAGTCCCTTCGGAGGAATGGGACAATGATATTCAAGGAGGCTGAAACCACGTCACATGTGGTTACACCCCTAAGAGAAGACTCATGTGTATGGGTTCCTCTAAAATTAATTGATAGGGGCTTCCCTGGTGGCGCAGTGGTTGAGAATCCGCCTGCCAATGCAGGGGACATGGGCTTGAGCCCTGGTCCGGGAAGATCCCACATGCCGCAGAGCAACTAAGCCCGCACGCCACAACTACCGAGCCTGTGCTCTAGAGCCTGTGAGCCACAACTACTGAGCCCGCGGGCCACAATTACTGAGCCCGCGGGCCACAACTACTGAAGCCCGTGCACCTAGAGCCCGTGCTCCACAACAAAAGAAGCCACAGCAATGAGAAGCCTGCGCACTGCAACAAAGAGTAGCCCCGGCTCACCACAACTAGAGAAAGCCCACGTGCAGCAACGAAGACCCAACGAAGCCAAAAATAAAAAAATTTAAATCCTAAAAGAATAGTTCACAATTCATTCTACAAGGCCAACATTACTCTATAACAAAACCAGACAAGGACAGTCAGGACAAATACAAATTCATAGCCCTCACGAACACTGATATAAAATTCCAAACAAAATTTCAGCAAATCAAATTCAATAATATATAAAAAGGATAATGCATCATGACCAAGTGGGGGATAGCCCATAGATATAACCTCTGTTTAACATTAGAAAATCAACATAATTTACCATCTTCACAAACTAAAGATACACACATCTCAATACACAGAAAAGGATGTGACAAAATTCAACAGCCACCTGGTGAAAAAATTCTCAGCAAACTAGGAATAGAAGGGAACTTCCTAAACCTGAAAAAGAACATCTATGAAAACCCTAAAGATAACATCATACTCACTGATGAAAAGCTGAGTGTTAAGAGCAAGAACACAGCAAGGCTGCCCAATTTCACCTCTTCTGTTCAACATTGTATGAGAGGTTTTAGCCAGTGCAATGAGAAAAAGAAAAGCACGCAGACTAGAAAGGAAGAAGTAAAAGTGCATAGGTCATGCCCATCTACATAGAAAATCCAATAGAGAAATCTTTGTGATCTTGGGCTAGGTAAAAGTAAATTAAAAAATAGAATAGGGCTTCCCTGGTGGCGCAGTGGTTGAGAGTCCGCCTGCCGATGCAGGGGACGTGGGTTCGTGCCCCGGTCCGGGAGGATCCCACATGCCGTGGAGCGGCTGGGCCCGTGAGCCATGGCCGCCGAGCCTGCGCATCTGGAGCCTGTGCTCCGCAACGGGAGAGGCCACAACAGTGAGAGGCCCCTGTACCGCAAAAAAAAAAAAAAAAAGAATAAAATTAAACAATTGAACTCCATCAAAAGTAAAAACTTCTGCTTTTCCAAAGGCACTGTTAAGAGAATGAAAAAACAAGCCATAGACTAGGAAAAAATACATGTAATCATCAATATGATAAAGATCTTATACCAAAATACACTAAAGAATTCTCAAAACTCAATAATAAGAAAACAATGTAATTTTTAAATGGGCAAAATGTAACTTCAATAAAGAAGATACACAGATAGCAAATAAACACATAAATAGATCTCAACATCATTAGACATCAAGAAAATGCCAATTAAACCACAATGAGATCCGACTACACGCCTAATAGAATGGCTAAAATTCAAAATACTGGCCATACCAAGTGTTGGCAAAGATGTGGAGGAATTGGAAATCTCATTCATTGCTGATGGGAATGTAAGATAGTACAACTACTTTAGGAAAATGGCAGTTTCTTAAAAAATTAAACATACACCCTAAGATCTAGCCATTCCACTTGCAAAATATTTACATAAGAGAAAAAAGAACATCTGTTATGCAAAACTGTCTTAAGAATATTCATACCAACTTTATTTGTAATAGACAAAAACCGGAAACAATCTGTCCTATCAACAGATGAATGGATAAACAAATTGTAGTACATCCGTACAGTAGAGCACTACTCAGCAATAAAAAGGACCTCTTTGCGACAACATGGCTAAATTTCAAAATAATTATGCTGCGTAAATTTTATTTATATAAAATTCTAGAGAAGAAAAATGAGCCTATGGCTGAGCAACCTCATTCCAGAAATCTTTACTCCATATATACTAACATGAGGGCATAAAAATATGTGTACAAGAGTGTTTATTACATCATTTTTGAAAAGTTGAAAGATTAAAAACAACCAGGATTTCTATTAGTGGGGAAACTGTATATACAATGGATAACTGCTCTCAACTGTTAAAATGAATGAGGCAAATTTTATGTGTGATGCTTTGAAAAAGTTCTCCACGATATGTTGTTAAGTTAAAAAAAAAATTACAGAATATAAAAAGTAAAGCCCATTTTCATAAAAACGATATGATTATATTGTATGTTTACTGTCTACTTATAAATATGCATATGTGTCTATAAATTCTGGAAGGATATATACTAACATCCTGACAGTGATGATCTCTCTGTGTCAAGTGGGGGGAAAATAGTTAGTTGACACCTTATGCATTAAGACAGAAGAAAAATCCCTAGGATCATGTGTGTTTTTACTTTCCCTTTTTATGATTTTTTATATTTTCCAGGTTTTTCACAATTAACATTTAAAAGAAATCTGTACCTTTATTAATTACAAGAGGATAAATGGTAATTTTACTGTGCAGAAAATCTGGCAGTCGTTTTAATCAAGTGATCAAATTAACTTCACCACAAGTCACTTCACCAGTAATGGGACAAAGAGACATCATGTGCCTTTTAATACAATGTGCTGAGAAGGATATGACATTCCTTCCATGGTATTCCTATCAAAAATGCATGACCCGGATTTGATCACAAGGAAACATCAAACTCAAATTGAGGAGCATTCTACAAAATAACTGGTTAGATCTCTACAACTGTCACCGTCGTGGAAGATAAAGACTTAGGAACAGTTTCAGATGAAAGGAAACTCAGGGGACAGGAACGCTGCACACAGTCTGTAGTCCTGGGTTAGATCCTTCCAGAAAGAGGACGCTAGTGGGTTAAGTGTAAAAACTCAAATACCATCTGTACATTCGCTAATGGTATTGTATTGTTAATTTGCTGATTTTGTTTATTGTTCTGGTTCTGAGGGTATGGACGATGTTAACATTTGGGAAATCTAAGAAAATGCTAGGCAGGAATTCTATGAAATACTTTTGCAACAATTTTGTAAGTCTGAAATTATTTCAAAATTTAAAAGTTGAGAAATAAATGTAATTGGAAAACCAATCAACAAAGAATCTATTCTTCAAAGATTTGTATCAAGTATTTCTCTAGTTCAGTGAAAATAATAATATGAATTTTAAAGTAAGGCAAAGCTGAAATGGAGGGCTTCCCTGGTGGTGCAGTGGTTGAGAGTCCACCTGCCGATGCAGGGGATGTGGGTTCGTGCCCCGGTCCGGGAGGATCCCACATGCTGCAGAGCGGCTGAGCCCGTGGGCCATGGCCGCTGAGCCTGCGCGTCCAGAGCCTGTGCTCCACAACGGGAGAGGCTACAACAGTGAGAGGCTCCCGTACCGCAAAAAAAAAAAAAAAAAAGTCAATATTTCCTAAAGCAATCTATAGGTTCAATGCAATCCCTATCAAAATTACAATGGCATTTTTCACAGAAATAGAACAAACAATCCTAGAATTTGTGTGGAATTACAAAAGACCCCCAAATAGCCAAAGCAATCTTCAGAAAGAAGAACAAAGCTGGAGGACTCACGCTCCCCGATTTCAAACTATATTACAAAGCTATTGTAATAAAAACAGTATGGTACTGGCATAAAAAGACACATAGATCAATTGAGCAGAGTAGAAAGCCCAGAAATAAACCCACACATATATGGTCAATTAATTTACGACACAGGAGCCAAGAATATACAATGGGGAAAGAACAGTCTCTTTAATAAATGGTGTTGGAAAAACTGAACAGCTGCATGCAAAAGAATGAAACTGGACCTCTGTCTTACCCCATACCCTCAACTTAACTAGAAATGAATTAACTGAATATAAGACCTAAAACCATAAAACTCCTGGAAGAAAAGATAGGCAGTAAGCTCCTTAACATCAGTCTTGATTTATTTGGATCTGACACCAAAAGCAAAGGCAACAAAAGCAAAAATAAATAAGTGGGACTACATCAAACTATAAAGCTTCTGCACAGCAAAGGAAACCTTCAACAAAATGAAAAGGCAACCTACTGAATGGGAGAAAATATTTGCAAATCATATATCTGATAAGGGGTTAATACCTAACATACGTAAAGAACTCATACAACTCAATATTGAAAAAACAAACAAACCAATCTGATTAAAAAATGGGCAGAGGATCTGAATAGACATTTTTTCCAAAGAAGACATACAGATGGGCAACAGGCACATGAAAATATGCTCAGCATCACTAATCATCAGGGAAATGCAAATCAAAACCACAATAAGATATCAATTCACACCTGTTTGAATGGCTCTTATCAAAAAGACAAGAAGTAACAAGATTTGGTGAGGATGTGGAGAAAAGGGAACCCTTGTGTGCCTTTGGTAGGAATGTAAATTGGTGCAGTCACTATGGAAAACCAGTATGGAAGTTCCTCAAAAAGTTAAAAATAGAACTGCCATATGATCCAGCAATTCCAATTCTGGGTATTTACCTGAAGAAAACAAAAGCACTAACTCAAAAAGATACATGCACCCCCATGTTCATTACAGCATTATTTACAAGCCAAGACATGGAAGCAACCTAAGTGTCCATGGGTGGATGAATAAAGAAAAGGTAATATATATCTATATAGCTATACTATATGTTATATATCTACATCTATATCTATATATATAATTCAGCCATAAGAAAGGAGGAAATCTTGCCATTTGCAATAACATGAATGGATCTTGAGGGCATTATGCTAGTGAAACAAGTCAGAGAAAGACAAATACCATATGCTCTCACTTACATGTAGAATCTCAAACAAACAAAACACAATCCGCCCCCCACCCCCGCCAAAAAAAAAAAAAAAAAAAAAAACAAGCTCAAGATACAGAGAACAGATTGGTGGCCACCAGAGGCAGGGGGTGGGTGAAACGGGTGAAGGAGGTCAAAAGGTACAAACTTCCAGTTATAAAATAAATGTCACGGGGATGTAATGTATAGCATGGTGACTGTAGTTAATAATACTGTATTGTATATTTGAAAGTTACTAAGAAAGATCTTAAAAGTTCTCATCACAAGAAAAAAATCTCTTTTGTATCTATGTATAGGGACCGATGTTAACTAGACTTACTGTGATGATCATTTTGCAACATATACAAATATCAAATCATTATGTTGTATATCTGAAACTATGTAACATGTAAAAAAATATATCAGAAGGAACATACATTTTATTCCTGGTGTCTGGCACTTCTCTGTGGTTGCCCAAGTTTTTACTGATAATGGAATTAAATCCATATTTTGAATATCCATGAATAAGTTCTGGGTCTGAATAGTTAAAATCCTTACCTGCAAGAAAAGGTATTAGTCACATAAGTATAGGTTTACTACCATCACGTTGATAAAGGACAATAACAACTATATCCTGAATTCACTCCTTCTATAACATGTCAGAGTAGTTTTCCTGGAACCTAAACTACTCCCAGATGACAAGGTTAAAATCAAATATTCACACAAATCAAAGCAGATTCCTTAGCAAAGTATGAACGACAAGCTACCCTAGAGTCATTCAGTTTCTCCAGAGAAGGAAGTGCTCAGCCTCCTTGGTCCCATCATGATTTGCAACTGTCGTGTGAAATTATATTAACTGAGGGATTTAGGGAAGGTGGGAGAATGGGAGCTGAAGCCCCTCTCCCAAAACTCTGTTTGAGAGAATAAGACAAGATGACAGAGGACAACCCAAACATATCAGTCATAGCAATAAATGAAGTTGGCATAGATTTCCCATTAAAAGATAAAAACTCTTAGATGGTAATAAAAAATGAAATGTAACCATAAATGATAAATAAGATGAACTAACATGGTTAAAAGTGAGAGAATGGTCAAAGACTACAGGAGTCAAAATAATTTTTAAAGCATAGAATTCACGGGAAGGACAATCCAGAAGGTCATTTTATACTCACAATAAGTCACAGTAAAGGTTTAATAGTAATGAGCTTGTAGACATCAAATAATGCTGCAACAAAATACTTAAAGAAAAATTGTTAGAAATATCAATATATGTTGCCACAAACGAACAGTACTGGAAGTTTTTCAGAACAGCTCTGAAACAGACAAAAAGTTAGAAACTTGAATAACGTAATTAGTTAAGTTTCCTTAGTAGATTTTATGTCGTGCTTTGTTTTTGAGAGAATAAACTTTCTTTTCCAATGCCCAAAGAGTGTTTTCCAAAATCGGTATAAATTCTTTACTGGATATAAAGAGGATTCCCATCAAAAAGTGACCCCATTTCCCCTCGGTCCTCTTTCTTGCACCTAAAATCTCCTTGGCTCTGAAAGGCGAGCGTAAGGAGGCGGGCTGCCTGGGAGCCTCAGGACAGGGGCAAGGACACGGTGGGCTCCTGATTTCTTTGTTGCCTCCTGTAAATCCCAGACAGGGGGCTGTCGAAGGCTGCAGGTGGAACCACTAATGGGCACAGACAAAACAAGCGCCAGTTCCTCCAGCCACAGGGCCAGGGAGAAGGACAACCAACCACAGAAAGCCTCTGGCAGCACCCACTCTAGTCCAGTCAAGCACCAACGGGAGAACCACACGGCCCCCTGTTGGCTCCGGCGGGGAGAGCAAGGAGCGCACCCACCTCTACTCCAAGGGAACAAGGGGCCAGGCTCTCCTCCTGTGAGCACAGCCTACCCTTCCATCCCCCTTCCCGGCAGAAGAAGGCAGTGTTCTGATCACCTGTCTGGCTGGTGTGGGTGGGCCGAGCAGGGAGCTGGTCTTCCAGAAGCCTGCCTGGTAGAAGCAGGTGGTGCTCTGATTCTCCCTAAGGTAATGTCTTGTCAGTGGCGTGCTGAGCCTCCAGCCCCACCTGGCAGCAACAAGGCTTAACGAGGTGGTGCAAGGGGAGGCTAGTCACTACGCCATGTACCCACTGCCCCTCACATCCATGGGGGTCCGGGGAGAGCTGAACCTCCACCCTCAATGGCAGCAGGTTGTGCAAAGCAGGATAGTTGATACTCTGCTTACCCCATCTCCTGACCCTGGCATCAGGGAGGCCCACTGGGGAGCTGAACTCAGAGACAACAATGTCATGGAATTCCCCAACGCGGCTGCTGAACGTCCCCTCCACCATCCACAGCGTGGCAGTGCCCACGCTCCACGGTTGCCAGGGTGGAGTCGGCAGGCCCAGCAGGAAGCAAACACACACACACACCTGGTCCTTGTGCTGCATCTCAACAGAGGTCGGCCTAACAAAGAAGCTTAAACAGGACCCAGAGTTCCATAATGTCCAAAATGCCCAGGATACAATCAAAAATCTTTTGTCATACAAAGAACCAGGGAGATCTCAAACTGGATAGGAAAAGACAATTGACAGATGTCAATACCAAGATGAATCAGAGGTCAGAATGATCTCAGATCCTAAAGCAGCCATCATAAAAATGCTCAGAAACAGAAAAAGGGGAAATCTCAGCAAAGAAATAGAAGTTATAAAAAAGAACCAGATGGAAATTATAGAACTAAAAATAATCTAATAAAAACTCGCTAGATGGGCTCAATATTAAGTAGAATAGTGATAACAGAATCCACCTACTCTGAGCAATGGAGAAAATAGACTAAAAAAAAAAATGAAGAGAGTCTCAGGGACCTGTGAGCTAACAACAAAAGAGCTAATATTCATATTATTGGAGTCTCAGAAGGATAGGAGAGTGAGGAATGAAAAAGTACTCTAAAAAATAATAGTAGAAAAGTTCACAAATTTGGTGAAAAATGGACATCTACAGATTCAAGAGGCTGAGGAAACTCCCAAGTAGGATACACCGAAGAAATCCATGCCACATCATAATTAAGCTTCTGAAAACTCCAGACAAAAGAAAACTCTTGAAAGCTGCAGACAGAAAGGAGGCAGTACTCACAGAGGAGAGATCTGAATGAGTGTGGATTTCTCATCTGAATCATGGAGGACAGAAGGAAGTGGGAAAACATTTTCAAGTGCTGAACAGAAAGAACTATCATCAGCAAAGTCTAGGTCAGCAAAAATATCCTTCGGGAATCATGAGATAAATAAAGATACGTTCAGATGAAGAAACACTAAGAATTTGTGACTAGCAAACCCACCCTCAAAGAATCGAAAAAGAAAGTTCTGTAAACAAAAAAGGAAAATCATAGCAGATGAAGGGTTGCAACCTCAGAAAAGAAAAAAGAACATCCAAAAGGGTAAAAAATATAATAGTCTGTGCTCATGAGTTTCTTAAGTCTCATTCAGTGATTGGAGCAAACACTACCATCTGATGTGGTGCTCCATGTACACAGAGGAAATGCTGAAGACAATCGTATTTTAAAACTGAGGATGCTAATGGACTTTGCTTTTTACGCTTTACTGGAAGTGGCAAAACATTGATTCAAGGAGACCTCAGTGAGTTACATATGTATCATGTTAATACCTAGAGCAACCACAAATAGAGCTACACAAAGCAATACATTAAAAGAATACTGGAGGGCTTCCCTGGTGGCGCAGTGGCTGGGAGTCTGCCTGCCGATGCGGGGGACACGGGTTCGTGCCCCGGTCTGGGAGGATCCCACATGCCGCGGAGCGGCTGCGCCCGTGAACCATGGCCGCTGAGCCTGCGCGTCCGGAGCCTGTGCTCTGCAACGGGAGGGACCACGGCGGTGAGAGGCCTGCGTATCGCAAAAAAAAAAAAAAAGAATACTGGAAGTAAATCAAGATGGGATTCTGAAACATGTTCAGGTAACTCACCATAAGGTAAGGAAAGAGAACAGAAGAATGAGAAATGGAAGAAGCAAACAAAAAAATAATAAAATGGCTGACTTAAACCTTAACATATGAAAAATTATATTAAATGCAAATGATCTAAATATATCAGTTAAAGACATAGATTGTCAGAGTGCATTAAAAAATATGTTCTGGGGTTCCCTGGTGGCGCAGTGGTTGAGAGTCTGCCTGCTGATGCAGGCGACACGGGTTCGTACCCCGGTCAGGGAGGATCCCACATGCCGTGGAGCGGCTGGGCCCGTGAGCCATGGCCACTGAGCCTGCGCGTCCAGAGCCTGTGCTCCGCAACCGGAGAGGCCGCAACAGTGAGAGGCCCGCGTATCGCCAA
>NW_006797698.1:1254589-1258263 GCF_000442215.2 Lipotes vexillifer
AGTTCTAACAATATGCTCTCTACAAGAAACTCCCCTCAATGTGAAGTAGGTGGATTGAAAGTAAAAGGATAGAAAAAGATATATCTTGCAAATAATTTTAAAAGCAGGACTAACTACATTAATATCAGATAAAATAGACTTTAGAACAAAGAAAATTACTAGAGACAAAGAGAGACAGTATATACTGATAAAAGATCAGTCTACCAGTAATATATGATGATCCTAAATAGAAACATACCAAAAAACAGTCTCAAAATACATGAAACAAAACCGCATAGGGTTGAAGGGAGAAACAGACAAACCCATGATTATAATTGGGCTCTTCAACACCCACTCTTAGCAGTTGTCAGAACTACTAGCCAAAAACTCAGCAAGGATACATAAGAATTGAACAATACAATCAACCAACCGGATATGACTGAGATTACATATACATAAAACACTTCACCTAACAATAATGGAATACACATTTTTTTTCAAAGTATCCATGGAGCATTCACCACGATAGGCCATATCCTGGATCATAAAACAAACCTCAAAAAAACCCTAAAAGAATCGAAATCATAGCATATATTTTGTGACTACAGTGGAATCAAACTGGATGTCAATTATAGAAAGACAGAAAATTATTCAAAACACTTGGAAATTAAACAATCTATTTCGAAATAATCCAAGAAGAAAGTCTCAAAGGGAATATAAAAATACATAGAACGGAATGAAAATGAAAATTCAACATATTAAAATATGTGGGATGCAGGTAAAGCAATATTATTAAGATATTAATTCTCCCCAGACTGATCTATAGACTCAATGCAATTCCATTCAAAATACCAGCAGGCTTTTTTGTAGAAATTGACAAGCTGTTTCTAAAATATATATGGACAAGCAAAAGACCTAGAGTAACCAAAACAATTTCTAAAAAGAATGAGAATAGAGTTCAGAAACAGATCCAACAAAAATGGCCAATTGATTTTTTAAAATAAATTTATTTATTTTAGGCTGCGTTGGGTCTTCTTTGCTGTGCGTGGGCTTTCTCTAGTTGGGGTGAGTGAGTGGGGGCTACTCTTGGTTGCAGTGTGCGGACTTCTCATTGTGGTGGCTTCTCTTTTTGCGGAGCATGGGCTCTAGGCACACGGGCTTCAGTAGTTGTGGCACGCAGGCGCAGTTGTGGCTCATGGGCTCTAGAGTGCAGGCACAGTAGTTGTGGCACACGGCTTAGTTGCTCCGCAGCATGTGGGATCTTCCCGGACCAGGGTTCGAACGTATGTCCCCTGCATTGGCAGGAGGATTCTTAACCAGTGCGCCACCAGGGAAGCCCTGGCCAATTGATTTTTGATAAAGGGACCAAGATGGGAAAAGGAAAGTTTTTCAACAAATGGTGTTGTTGGATCCATATGGAAAAATGAACTATGATCCTTACCTCACAGCATCACAGAAATTAATTCAAAATGGAGTTAATGTAAAACCTAAAACTTTAAAATTTCTAAAAAAAAAAATGACAGAAAGAAATATTTGTGAACTTGAGATAGGCAAAGATTTTTTAGATAAAACATAAAAAACATAAACCACACAAGAAAATGTGATAAATTGATCATAGAAATTTAAAATCTTGCTTCTTGAATGAAACCACTCAGAGGAGAATGCAGATGCCCAGCATGGTGACTCTAGTCAGCACACTGTATTATATACTTGCAAGTTGCTAAGAGAGTATACCTTAAGTTATCTCTTGAAGTACTGATATAACTTTTATCCTTTCCAAAGAAAATGCAACGAATAATAATGTGAATTACGTGATTATAAGTAATCTTGTTTTCAACTGTAGAAATTAGAAAACATTCTCCTTTTGGAATATAAGAATAAATTGTATATTAACAGTAAAAAAAGAAAAAAAAGAAAAAAGTTATCATCACAAGAAAAAAAAGGTAACTATGTGTGATAATATATGTTAATTAAATTTATTGTGGTAACCATTTTGCAATATATACATATATAAAAATCATTGTGTTGTACACCTAAAATGAATACAGTGATATATATCAATTATATCTCAATTAAAAAAAAGAGAGAATGAAAAGACAAGGCACAGACTTGTGCAAAATATTTGCAACCCACAAATCAAAGGATTTGATACCAGAATGTATTTTAAAAGTCTTAGAAATCAGAAGACAAACATCCCCATTTAAAAAGGGACAGAAGACTTGGAGAGACACTTTACAAAAGGAGATGTACGTGGGACCATTAAGCACATGAAAAGGTGTTCAAAATCCTTAGTTGTGGGGAAATGCAAATTAAGGCCACAATGATACCATTACTCACCCATTAGAATGGTTAAAATCTAAAAATCTGACCATGTCAAGTGTTGGCCAAACCTGGAGAAAATGGAATTCTCATCCCCTGCTGAAGGAAATATAAAATGGTACCCTTCCTTTGGAAACCAGTTTGTCATTTTTTTTTAAAGTTAAGCATACAGCTACCATATGACCCATCCATCCCATACCTAGGTATTTACCTGAGAGAAACAAAATATGTTTATACAGACTTACATGTTAATATCCATAGTGGCACTGCAATTCATTCCAGAATAGCTACAAATATATTAAAAATACATACTATGGGTCTTCCCTGGTGGCGCAGTGGTTAAGAATCCAACTGCCAATGCAGGGGACACGGGTTCAAGCCCTGGTCCGGGAAGATCCCACATGCTGCAGAGCATCTAAGCCTGTGTGCCACAACTACTGAGCCTGCACTCTAGAGTCCGTGAGCCACAAGTACTGCAGCCCAAGTGCCACAACTATTGAAGCCCGCGTGCCTAGAGCTCGTGCTCCGCAACAAGAGAAGCCACCACAATGAGAAGCCTGTGCACCGCAATGAAGAGTAGCCCCACGCACCACAACTAGAGAAAGCCCCGCGCACAGCAACAAGCAACAAAGACCCAACGCAGCCTAAATAAATAAATAAATAAATTTATTTTAAAAAATACATACTGGGGCTTCCCTGGTGGCGCAGTGGTAGAGAGTCCGCCTGCCGATGCAGGGCACACGGGTTCGTGCCCCGGTCCGGGAAGATCCCACATGCCGCGAAGCAGCTGGGCCCGTGAGCCATGGCTGCTGAGCCTGCGCGTCCGGAGCCTGTGCTCCGCAATGGGAGAGGCCACAACAGTGAGAGGCCTGCGTACTGCAAAAACAAAAAACAAAAAACAAAAAACAAACAAAATACATACTGCATTTTTCTTAAAGAAAATAAATAAAAGAAATGAGGAAGATATCTAGGGAGGAGGAAAAACTGGGGTGAAGTTTTTACTGTACCTATTAAAATTTATTTCTTTGAAACACAGAACGCTATCTGAAACAGATACAGCAAACTACATAAAAATTGTTCAATTTAGGTGGTAAATACATACAAGCCTGTTTTATTATTTTCTCTGTGTGTGTGTGTGTATGGATATATATGAATATATATGAGAAATATTTCATAATTTAAAATTGAATGGCTCTAAAAAAGGACATTCTCTCACTCTTCCCAATTATTAAATTTATGGTATATTTTCCCCTTAAAATGGCTAACAGAGGAAATCAAAATACTTACCTAATTTTTTTTTTTTTGTGGTACGCGGGCCTCTCACTGTTGTGGCCTCTCCCATTGCCGAGCACAGACTCCGGACGCGCAGGCTCAGC
>NW_006797698.1:1258359-1263538 GCF_000442215.2 Lipotes vexillifer
CCCAGCCGCTCTGCGGCATGTGGGATCTTCGTGGACCGGGGCACGAACCCGTGTCCCGTGCATTGGCAGGCGGACTCCCAACCACTGCGCCACCAGGGAAGCCCCTACTTACCTAATTTTAAAAATGACTTCTGTTCTGTAGTTTCATCTTCACTAGGCCTTTCGACTCTTACATAAGGTCTTGGTATTTGCACTGAGCCATGTTCAGTTTGCAATTTCTTCCCAAGGGACCAAATTAATGGATTTCCTTTCTCCTGTATCTTCTTCTCCTGGTTCTTCACATGATTATGGTGAAAATAAATACTAAAGATGGCTGTCCAGATCCCAAGTGTCAAGGATCCATAGAGTAAACATTGAATTATAACATTTCTCATTGTAAACCTAGCATTTTTGAAGGTCCATTTTAACATTTCCTAAAACAGAAGGATTTGAGAGAAGCTGTATTAGCTATTTTGATGGTTTAGAGATCATCGACTTGGCTTAAATTCAATCTACAGTGTTTTAAAAACAGGATTATTTTGATATCAGCGCTTATCATATACTTTGGTACGAGAAAGTGTATCCTTTAAAAAACTCTTAAAACTGATGTTCATCAGATTTCTTAACATGAAAATGTATAACGTGCTTATAAAACATACACTATCATTTAAAGTCACTGACCCAGACTCCTGAGATAAAACTAAAGCAAACAATGTGAAAGAAGGGTTTCTCATCCCTTCCACCTTCTCGACGCATCTAGCTGATTTGACACTAATCAGACTGTTAGAAATATAAAAACATGCACTATCCCATGGTGGAAAGAAAGTGGGCAGTGAGAAGTGCGGACCCCCCTGATGGGACTGTGAAATGGTACAGCCACTTTGCAATCTCTGCAGGTTCAGTCTATACATAGGGAATATGGAGTAGTTCCATCCCTAGAAATATACCCCAAAGAGACTCTCGCCAGGAGACATGTACAAGAACATTCACTGGAGTCATGTTTGTGGTAGAAGGTAGATACAACTCAAGTTTCCCTCAACAGAAGAACTGATAAACTGAGGCTATTCATTCAGCGTTGGAAATGAACCTACTGGAGCAACAAGGATTAATATCGTAAAATCTAAAAAACATAATGTTGCACAAAAAACAAGTCGGGTATGATGTTACCTATCTAAATTTGGAAAACACGAAAAGCAGTGCAATTGTTTATGCGTATGTTTGAGGGTAACAAACGTTAGGGGGAAATACCATGCGTGTGCATGGTCTACACAAATATAGGAAAAATACAGGATAGTGATAACCTCTGTGTGGGAGGGCGTCAGGAGGAGGTTAAAGAGCTCGGACCGTGTCCTTAATGCTTTTTTATTTTGGTCGTGGGTTGTGGGATCTTAGTTCCCACAACTAAGGGGGATTTCAGTTTCCCACTGAAAAATGCATGGCGATTTCAGTACAGGTTTGGAAGACACACTATTGGCCATGTGACCATGACTTGTGAGGACAGAGGGAGTCACAGCTCCAGGTGGGCGGAGCGAGGTCTCTGAGACAGATACGCGTCTAGCAGACCCCAGGGCAGCTCAGGGTTTGGAGACCCAGGCTTGTCAGGGGGCATGAGGGGAGGCTTTGGAAAAGGTCACATGCTTCCATGCAGAACAGTCGGCTCTGGACACCCCTCCCTGCACAGAAAAGTCAGACAAGAGCCTGGCAATTTCTTCTCTGGAGAGATGGGATTGTACAGGCTCAGCCTCCACAGAAGGGAGCTTGAGGCTGAGGTTAGGAGAGTCACCTGGCGCTCTTTCCCGCTTCCCGCACAGGATCCCAGCAGCCAGGCTGCTCAACCTGAGGTAGGAGAGGGGAGAATTATTCTGTGATGAGAAGACAGGCCCCAGAGAAAAGCCCCCGACACAGTGAAGCGTATGGGGTGCCCAACAAAGCAGCTGACTCCCCACGTGTCACTGTGAAGACAGGACACCTGTGCGGGGGGCGGGGGTGAGCCCAACACCCAGAGGTTCCCGACAGCGTGTTAGAGTCTCACTTTTCCGTTGGAATGGAACGCTGTTATGGACTGAATTGTGTCCCCCTAAACTCACATGTTGAAGTCCTAACTCCCAACGTGATGGTATTTGGAGACGGGGTCTTTAGTAATGAAGTTTAAATGAGGCCATTAGGGTGGGCCCTGATCCAATAGGACTGGTGTCCTTATAAGAAGGGGAAGAAACACCAAAGGTGCAGGCACAGAGGAAAGGCCATTTGAGGACACAGTGAGAAGCTGGCCGTCTGCAAGCCAAGGAGAGAGGCTTCAAAAGACACCAACCCTGCTGACACCTTGACCTCGTACTTCTGGGTTCCAGAATTGTGAGAAAATAAACGTCTATCGTTCAAGCCACCCAGTCTAAGGGACTTTGTTGTGGTTGCCCTAGTAAACTAGTACAGATGCCAAGGATTGGCTGAGGTGCTTGAGGGAAGCCTTCAGAAAGAAAGAAAGTACAGATTGAACCAGAAAAGGGGAACAGTAAATGAGAGCTTTTGAAACATCAAAACACTGATTTTGATTGTTCAGAGAGAGCTAAGAAAACATTACATTTATAAAACCAGAGAAGCAGGCTTGAAAAAGGAACACTTAGAGAACAAAAAGAGGCTGCTGAAACTTACAGCATGATCGCTAAAATTAAAAATCATCAGAAGGTTGGAAAACAGCATGAAAGAAACACTCTGGAAAAAGCACAAATAAATGAAAGAGAAAAAAATGAGAGATGTGATATTTCATTCTACAAAGTATCAATGTAACATCCAACTAGTGCAAAGGTTCTGAAAGGTGATCAGAGAAAAGAGGAGAAAAGCATCAAATAAATAATACAAACATTTCCCCCAGAACTGAAAGGGCCCACAGGATGGCCAATGCGATCGATGTAAAAAGATCCTAAAAGCTTCCAGAGGCAGAAGAAACAGGTGACATATACGAGAAGGAAAAGCAGGATGAGATCAAATTTCTCAACAGCACCGTTGGGTTCTGAAAAACTGTAGAGAAATGGCTTCAAAATTCTGTTAAATGATAGTCCAGCTAGATTTCCATATCTAGTCAAAATTTAATAAAGCTTGAGAGTAGAATAAAGATGTTTTCAGAAACAAATTACAATCCTTGCCTTCCTTTTTGGGAAACTATGTGTGGATTGTAAGTGCCAACAAGACAAAGAATAAACAAAGAATACAAGGACCCAGGGTAGTGGATTCAACCCAGGAGAGACGCAGAGCAGTCTCGGAGGGCAGGTGTGAAGTGGGCTTAGGGTGCAACCAGCAGAGATTGGAACAGAAGCTGGTGTTGAGCTCCGGGCGCTGCACCCCTACCCCACAAAGGAGATGGGTCCAAAGAATATCAGATTTGATGAATTATTTGGGGGTGGGGAAGTGCAGGTAGATGATCTCTATGATGGTAAAAACTAAGGAACGATATTGATAGAGTGATGAAAATGTAACCACTGATAACTGTGTTAACCAAAAAAAAAAAAAAAAATCACATAGATTTATTGGAAAATAAGCTAAAAAAAATAGAAGCCATGTAAGAAAAATGAAGTTGGTATATAATATAGATAAACCAAGAAATAGAAGTCTGAGAATATTATTTAAAATATGAAGAAACAGATTAAAGAGTCTCTTGCTTTTAGGGAGTTGAACTGGGGTGGGGGTCAGTGTGGGAACTGGAAAGGGCCTGCTGACTTTCTTTTAAGATTTTGTTTTTATTTTATTTTTTATACGTATGTATTACTTTGATAAACATTTTTAAAGCAAAGATTTTTAAAAAGATTGAAAATGAAAACAAAATGTGAAAATAAATCAAACAGCATCAATACTGGCAAACACGTGAACATAGATGCTCCCATCCCTGTCCCTCTAAGTCCCCGGATGTCCTGACTCCTGGGAAAAGTAATCAATGAAACGAGCCTCATGCTCTCCAGGTCCTTCCTGGGTCCAGGTCCCTCTGGCATGGGTTTTCCTTCTCATGCTCCAATTCTTCCCAAGTGACTTCCTGGCACTCGAACATTTAGCATCATCTCCCACTTTCACCCTTTCTCGGACTCGAGGGAAGAATTTGGCTTCTACAGTTTTGACCTTGGCCCTTCCCTAGGAACAAGCTTGCATATCCACTGTGGTTCTTACTGCTCTTGTTCATGTAGGAAACCCATACTGCTCAACAGAACCCAGTGCCCATAACAGCTCCATGGTCTCAAACCACCAGAAAGAGACTTGAACACACCTGGATACAATGCCTTAGGCAGTGGTGGGCACCTGCTCCCCCTACTGCCAAAGGCTCACAGCCAAGTCCATGCCCCAGAATTACCTTTGGCTGAGGCAAGCTGCTTTGCCCAAGGTTCCCCCTCCCTGAGGGAACTCACGCTTAAAGGCTGGTCGATGGGTGGAAGCCTCTTGTCTCATTTTGGGATGACTCTGAAGGCCCCTCCGGCCCAGAGTTGCCCACGGGACTGGCAGGGGCCCCTCAACCACATCACACTCCAACCTCTTCCTCTGCTTGACCCACTTCCCTCACTTTGGAAAGCCAAACCCACGTCAATAAAGTGCTTACACGCATATCTCAGAGTCCGTTTTCTGGGGAACTCAAACTACAAGAGTTGGTAGTGGGAGTGGTCCTGGGAAACGGTCTAAAATGGGGTTTAGGGGCTGGGTCACCCTTAGCTGACTTCCCTGAGGACCCACTGCTGGTGGAAAGGCAGCATTCTGATAGCCCCTTAAAGAAGCAGTGCCCTCACTAAAACTTTGCTGTGGTGACCTGGGGTGGAATCCTGGCGGAAAGAAGTGTTCTGGTTGGCACATTTGAGAGATGAGGGCAGGGAGTGGTCACCACAAATATCATGGAATCAGAATGGCTGTAGTTGAGGCTGTGGACGCAACTGAGAAAAGTAATGGAAAGCTGAGCGTTATTCGTCTCCAATTTAAGGCAAAATATCTGAGTCAGAGGGCCTCCTTAGCAGGGTATAAAAAGACTCATCCCTTGGGCTTCCCTTGGGCTTCCCTGGTGGTGCAGTGGTTGAGAGTCCGCCTGCCGATGCAGGGGACACAGGTTCGTGCCCCGGTCCGGGAAGATCCCACATGCTGCGGAGCGGCTGGGCCCGTGAGCCATGGCCGCTGGGCCTGCGCGTCCGGAGCCTGTGCTCCGCAACGGGAGAGGCCACAACAGTGAGAGGCCCGC
>NW_006797698.1:1263811-1271773 GCF_000442215.2 Lipotes vexillifer
AAAAAAAAAAAAAAAAAAAAAAAGACTCATCCCTACAACCAAAGGGCGAGAAAGCAGGGCTTGATGAGGGCAGCTGAGCTGCAGGGAAGGGAAGGTTGATTCTCACCTTGGCTAGTGTTCAACCCAGGAAAGGAGGGAGACTGAGCCTCGGGATGGGAGTGTGTGGGTGGAGACGTGCCGGAAACCCCAGACCCACTGGACACTCTGGACCCACAGCAATGGCCGCTCCTCCCCATGAAAGGCTAGCTCCCCTCCTCTCCTTAAAAATAACACAGAGGCCTCCCTTTCAAAAGGCAACACCTGCCCTCCCTCAGGGTCACCTCTCAAGTCCGCTCCTGGCCACCAGGTCAGTAACAAGGACCAAATCACAACATAGCTTGGCTGGGAATGTGTGAGGCCCGCTCAGGGAGGAAAGTCTGTTCCCCGAGAACTGCAGGGCCCAGGCATCACCACCCACTGGAGTCAGGGGCCTGTGCCTGGGCTGAGTCCTGAGGATGCTCGGTAAAGGGAGGGGACATAAAGCTGGATTCGGGAGAGTTTATCAGTATGGCAGCATTCCCCTAGGACACAGGATCTAACTTCCTGACAAAGATCCTGGTTGCACAATAAAGGCTCATTGACTGAATGAATAACACTCTAAAAACGAAATATTTAATTATGCAAAGAAAATGTATCGAATGTGTAAGAGAAGATAAGTTCTAACTAGGGGAAATGGATGGAGTAAAAGAACTGAAAAGAGAACCGCATCTTCCTATTAGTGTCTAAATTTTGAGAGACATCTGTTTTGATTTTCTCCAAAACCCAAAAGCAATTAGAAACTAGTGAAAGAAGAAAATAGGTGAGGGGAGGCCACCAAGTTTAATACACAAAACGTACACATGCATTCATATGATAGCATTATTACTGAAAAATAAAATAAATCCATACTCTAGAAAGATTCTACCATACTAAGAGAATTTGGGAAAGAATAGATACATGTATATGTCTAACTGAACCACTTTGCTGCACATCTGAAACTAATACAACACTGTAAATCAACTCTACTCCGTTATAAAATAAAAATTTTCTTAAAAATTAAAAAAAAAGAAAATTTGGGGAAAATTTTCTTTAGATATGAACACTTATAAAAATATCCCTCCCCCCAAATTTCTTATTTTACTAATATCAGTTGTCTTATATTGCATTTTCTTAAAGCAGAGCTCCCATTAGTTCTCTGGAATATGCACCTCATCTCTCCCCCTCCCGCCCCCAGCGCCCTCCCCACACTCCCACAAAACGCAGAAAACTTCTCCAACCCAGAGATAGTTCCCGCAGCTCTGTGATTGGCTCTTCAACTCTGTATTCTCAGAAGGAAACCATGTTCAATTATTTCCTTCACTAAAACTCATATGCTGGAAAAATACAGAATTAAGTTGTAAAAAATATTTCAGTGATGATTTGTATGTATAGCAAACAAAATTTTAAATGCATTAAAAAAAAACAACCTGAGACTTAATGAACAGAATCCAGTAAAGCAAAAAAGAACGCTGCCAATAGTCACTAACACATGTGCACACGCACACACCGAGAAACCAAAGCCCTAAAACAAATCTGGATTTACAGTCACTGAGTTTTAAACTGTTCGTTTTTAGAGCCAGGAAAACATGACCATGCTTTAGGTAATGTCACAACTAATTTTTCTGCAAATAATCAGTATTTGTAATCCCTTGCTTTCCAAGAACAATCTTAATACCGATCACCATACAAGATCTATGACTTTCTGATACTAACAAGAGTTTTTTTTCTATTTCGCTTTTTGAATAAGTAATACATTCTCTTTGTATAAATCCTAAGAAGCACAAAGGGTGCACCTTGGTGGTATACAGTGAGAATTGACCCTGATTTTCAAGAACTAAAGTTATTATGATGCCCAGTAAGCCTCTAAGGTGGCATAACCCAGCCCGAAAAATCTGATCTTCTTAATCCTAATCCCCAGCGCCAGCATCCCATTCAAGATTCCGTGATTTGATGCGCTGCTCCCACTGGTTCTATGTGGAAGGACCACCCCCCCATCTTTGTCCCCACTTTTCAGCAGACTGAGTCCAGCCACCTACCACTGAGACAACCACTGGCTGCTTTCTAGTTGTATTCTCCAAGCTGAGTCATAGGTGGAATTAGGCAGGAGTCTACGCTGAATGATCTGGAAAATGGAATTTCTTCCTGAATGCGTGACTCTATGGTGCCTGGATTCTGAGCAAATAACTTGACTGTGCTGGGTACCCTGCCCCGCATGGCAGGGCTCAAAATACAGGCGGCCCCAGGCTGCCTCACAAAGCCCTGTGACATCACACAGCTCCTCACCAGCCCCAGAGGCCCCTGCCCAGGAGCTCCAATCAGCGGGCAGGATCCAGGAATTCCAAAGTTCAAAGGGTCTTTCCAGAAAGTCTTAGAATTCTCTTTCCTCAGCTGAGGAAATAGGAAAAACCTAGCATTGGGCAAATCAAAATCCTAGCCTTCTCTGGGGCAAGCCTCGTTTTTGGCTCTTCTGAAATAAACTTAAGAAAACAAAGAAGTTTTCAGAATACCTCAAGAGACAAAGATGAGCCAGAGCTACTGGCTGCCTTTTTATTTCTTTTTTTTTTTTGCGGTACGCGGGTCTCTCACTGCTGTGGCCTCTCCCGCTGCGGAGCACAGGCTCCGGACGCGCAGGCTCAGCGGCCATGACTAACAGGCCCAGCCGCTCCGCGGCATGTGGGATCTTCCCGGACCGGGGCACGAACCCGCATCCCCTGCATCGGCAGGCGGACTCTCAACCACTGCGCCACCAGGGAACCCCTGCCTTTTTATTTCTTACTCCTTTTTATTTCTTACTTTAGATATTAGTACATGAATTCAGCCAAATGCTTGCAAAATTTCTTCTTTCTTAACATGTCTGAGCAGATCCGACCCTCCCCCCATGAAGGAGGCTGACTCAGTGTTTTGCCTGGGACCAGCCATCTGCTGGTATGTGAGAGGAAGGGGGTGGGCTGCGGTTTTGATACCTCTCCTGGGGCAGATACGACAGCCAATTATAAACCTCCAAGCATGACTTCCTATCTCCTTCAGACAGGCTCTAAGGGAAGGTGCTTTTTTGTCCTTTTACAATAATATTCAAAGGTAAGCTGTTATTCATAGTAGCCCCCAACTGGAAACAACCCTAATGCCATCAACAGGAGAATATGGTGCTTCTACTTATAACAGAATGCAAAGCAGCACTGAAATGACTGAGCCACAGAGCCACACAACACGATGAATGCCCCAGATGTAACACCGATAGAAGCCAGACACAGCCTATGATCCTAATTCTACGAAGCTCTAGAAGAGGCAAAACTCATCCAGAGTGATGGTGGTCAGACTGGTGATTACCTGTGGGAGGGGGTGGGAATGCTTGCTTCTGAGAGAGGCCCAGAGTGAGCCTTTTATAGGGCCGGACATGCTGTATCTTCTTGATCTGAGTGAAAGCCTCACAGAGCCTACATATACAGTCACTGGGCTGTTCACTGAACATTGTGCATGTTATAGCCTCACAGACTGAAGGAAAAAAAAGTGAGTTGGCCCCATTTTTGGACAAATTTATCACAGGAGTTTTGCAAGCATTGCATGGTTGGTTTGTTGTAATAAAGTCAAATCTTTCCTTCTGAGAAAGGTGCACATAAAATAGTTAGAATTTTATTTTATTTTTTCTTAAGATATAATCCACATAACACAAAATTCACCCTTTTAAAATATAACACCCTTTAAAAATATTCCCCCTTTTAAAATATAACAGTTTAAAATATAACAGTTCAGAGGTTTCTTAGTATGTTCACAAAGTTGTGGGACCATCACCACTATTTAATTTCACAAAGTTGTGGGACCATCACCACTATTTAATTTCAGAACATTTTCCTCAGCTCAAAGAAACCCCATAACACCTAGCAGTCACTCCCATTTCCCCTTCTCTCCATCCTCCATCAACCACCAATCTACGTTCTGTCTCTGAGAATTTACTTATCCCGGACATTTCATATAAATAGAATCACACGACACGTGGTTCTCGCGTCTGGCTTCTTTCACTGAGCATCATGCTTTCAAGGCTGCAGCACATGTCACTACTTTGTTCCTTTTTATGCTCAAATAATAATCCATTGTATGAAAATACCACATTTTGTTTATCCAGTCATCAGTTGATAAACATCTGGGTTGTTTCCACTCAGAACGGATCAAAGACCTAAGTGTTAAGAGAGAAAACTATAGGACTTCCCTGGTGGTCCAGTGGTTAAGATGTCGCGCTTCCACTGCAGGGGGCACGGGTTCGATCCCTGTCGGAAGAGAGAGAGAAAACTATAGAGACACTTAGAACAGGGTAAAAGCTTCATGACATTGGATTTGGTGATAATTTCTTGGATATGACACCAAAGTACAGGCAATGAAAGAAAGATAAATCAAACTACCTCAAAATTAAAAACTTATGTACCAAAGGACACAATTAAGAGTGAACATGCAACCCACAGAATGAGAGAAAATATTAAATAAACACCTATAAACCATGCGTCAGGATTGTCCACAGGAGTAGAAAAAGGGGACGTATTTCTCCACCAGCTCCTGTTTCTAGTGGGTGAATGTTTGTTCGCTCCGCCATGATTCTGAGTTGGGTATTCACAGCACTAAGGGGACAAGGGGGACAAAAGGGACCAAAGATGAGCTCTTCCACGTGCACCAGCACGAATCAGTCGGGCATCATCTTTGTACATATACTCTCTGCCTTTTCTCTGTTAGAAAAGGAAAAATGTCCCTGCTCTCCCTGGAGGCAAGCCCCCTGTTATGCTCAGAATCCCATTCTCTTGCCTTCTCAAGGGCTGACCTCAGACTTAACGTTTGTCTCATCTTCCTGCATCACCAGTTTCTCCCTCTCCACTGAATCTTTTAGGCTGTCACCAAAAAGAACACAAATAACAAATGTTGGCGAGGATGTGGAGAAAAGGGGACCTTTATATGCTGTTGGTGGGAAATGCAAAAAGCCACATGCACCCCAATGTTCACAGCAGCATCATTTACAACTGCCAAGACATGGAAGCAACCTAAGTGTCCACTGACAGATGAACGGATAAAGAAGATGTGGTATATGGGTGTGTGTGTGTGTACACACACACACACACACACACACACACACACACACACATATACACACGATGGAATACTACTCAGCCATAAAAATGAATGCAATATTGCCATTTGTAGCAACATGGATGGACTTGGAGGGCATTACGCTAAGTGAAACAAGTCATACGGGGAAAGACAAATGCTATATTAAATCACTTATATGTGGAATCTAAAAAATACAGCAAACTAGTGAATATAACCAAAATAGAGCAGACTCACAGATACAGAGAACAAGCTAGTGGTAACCAGTGGGGGGCGGGAGGGGCAATATAGGGGTGGGGGAGTGGGAGGTACAAACTACTGGGTGTAATAAGATAGGTTCAAGGATGTATTGTACAACATGGGTATTAGAGCCAATATTTTGTAATAACTGTAAATGAAGAATAACCTTTAAAAGTGTATAATTTTTTTTTTTAATTTACAAATACCCTTCCTTGACCCTTTGTCCCCTTCCAGCCACTGTTCTCTTGGAAAATCTTGGAAGACGTCTCCATGGTCACTCTCTCCATCCCTCACATCCATTACTCCCTGCAGTAAAAGTTACATGAGGTCTCCAGGCTGGCTCTCCTCTCATTCCTGGGCAAGCAGGAAGACTTACAGCCCTTAGCAGTTAAGAGGGGCCATGCTCCTTGTTCTGGCCAGACGGCTGTGGTCCAGGGGGAATTTAAGAGTAAGTAAGAGGTCCCCCCCACCAGCTGTTTTCCTGAAGAGCGACCTCTGAAGTCTGCTACATGGCATAGCTACAAGATGGAGGGTGTAGATACCACAAGGTATAGTTACAAGATACCGGATGCACAGGAGGCCTAATTTAAGCAACAAATGAACATTTGTGTTAAGCCCCTGAGACTTCAAGGGTGCTCTGTTATCCCTGTCTAATCTAGTAATACTCTTAACTATACACTCTCCAAATCGACCTGCTCAGTCTCCTATCCCTACCACTTCGTAAGACCACTCTCATCCAAGTCACCAACGAACACCGGCCAAATCCAGTAGTCACTATTATTTCCTCATCTATTGGCCTCTCAGCAGATACCGCAGAATTGGTCACTTCCTCCTTTTTGAAACAGTCTCTAAACTTGGCTTGCCTGAGCATACGCTCCTTTGGTTCTTCTTTGCTGAAGCTTTTTCTTTTTCTGAGCCTCTAAAATCAGAGCGCTGTGGGGTTCAGTCCTGGATCCTCTATTACCATTTATTTGCCCTTTCTCCCAAATGACCTCAGTGATCCTTAGAGAGGAAAATACCATTTGTGTGCACTGACACCCAAGTTCATAGCCCCATGTCCTACCTCTCCACTGAGTCTTAAAATTTATCCAACTGTCTAAGCATCTCAAACTTAACAAATCCAATTAAAATGAAACTTCTAAGCTATAATAGTCTTTGCTTAGCCCATGGCCACCCAGCTAGCGGTTACATTCTGACCTCCTCTAGGTCCCTCGGGGCTTCTCCTGGGTGCTTCTGGATCCTCGGAGTGGGTGTGAGCCATAGGGTGGAAAGTATTCCTCCTTCAACCAGAACATCTCTGCCTTTATCTGATTAGCTTGCACTTAAGGCTTCATTTGAGGGAAAAAAAAATTCCTCATCTAAGAAGCCGTCTGCAGAGCCAGTGAACAATTACATGATTCCGGGGCTTCCCTGGTGGCGCAGTGGTTGGGAGTCCGCCTGCCGATGCAGGGGACACGGGTTCGCGCCCCGGTCCGGGAAGATCCCACATGCGGCGGAGCAGCTGGGCCCGTGAGCCATGGCCGCTGAGCCTGCGCGTCCGGAGCCTGTGCTCCGCGACGGGAGAGGCCACAGCAGTGAGAGGCCCGCGTACCGCAAAAAAAAAAAAAAAAAAAAAAACAACCCAACAATTACATGATTCCGTTCAGTTTGAAAAATGCCAATATAACTAACCTCTCTGAGCCTCAGCTGTCTGATCTCTAAGCGGGGAGAGTAGTGTTGACCACCTAGGGTGGCTGTGTAGGTAAAGTATCTAGAGGAGTTTTTAGGCACATTGTAATTAGAAGAAAATCCACAAGAGCGGAACCGGCGAACAATCAGGGAAGGGTCGTGTAATAACATTGAAGGACAGTCTTTCCAGGGAAACTTGGTAAAGGTCTGACATAAAGTTTGGTTGAGCTATTATCATGGGGATGCTTGCTGTCCATTTATTGCAAAACCAATAGTAGCTGCCGATGGTGCTTTCCTACCAGCCTGTGAGCTCCAGGAGTGGAGAGGTTATTTCTAATTAATCTTTGCATTCTTGGACTCCAGCACACAGCTGGGAATCCTGCCCTGAATCTAGAAAACAGCAGTGTGATTTGAAGTGGAGGGCATCCACTTCTACACCTGCAGGGAAAGGATGCTAAAGAAGCCAAGGCGTAGGACTTCCCTGGTGGCGCGGTGGTTAAGAATCCACCTGCCAATGCAGGGGACATGGGTTCGAGCCCTGGTCCGGGAAGATCCCACATGTCACGGAGCAACTAAGCCTGTGCGCCACAACTACTGAGCCTGCGCTCTAGAGTTCATGAGCCACAACTACTGAGCCCAAGTGCCACAGATACTGAAGGCCGTGTGCCTAGAGCCCGTGCTCTGCAACAAGAGAAGCGACCACAATGAGCAGCCCGTGCACCGCAACGAAGAATAGCCCCCGCTCGCCGCAACTAGAGAAAGCCCGTGCGTGGCAACAAAGACCCAACGTGGCCAAAAATAAATATAAATTAATAAATTTATTAAAAAAAAGAAAGAATCCAAGGTGTAGAACACTGTAAATCAACTCTACTTGAATGGAAAAAATAAATTAAAAAATTGCTGTACAGCAGG
>NW_006797698.1:1272391-1272663 GCF_000442215.2 Lipotes vexillifer
AAATTGCTGGAAAGGAGGAATTAAAAAAAGAAGAATCCAAGGTGCAGGGTGGCCCCTTTCCTTCCTGGGCTGGGAGCCGTTGCACCCCTTCTGAGGAATAGCCAGGGTAAATTAGACTGTATGCTTTTCTCAGCCCTCCCTTCAAAGCTGATTTAAGCGGGTCTTATGGACAGTCACCATAGAGGAAACTTTGAGAATGCCGGCAAGGTAAGCAGTGGCGAAAAGTGCTGCAGGGAATAGAGGGAGCGGAGAAGCCAGGGGCGTTCTTCCTG
>NW_006797698.1:1272673-1275646 GCF_000442215.2 Lipotes vexillifer
TGTACTTCCTTGTTCTAGAGGCTGAATCCCCCTCCCCCACCCAGTTCATATATTGGAGTCCTAACCCCTAGTTCTTCAGAATGTGATTGTGTTTGGAGATAGCGCCTTGAAAGAGGTGAGAAAGGTAAAATGAGGTCTTGTGGCCCTAATCCAATAGGACTGATTTCCTTATAAGAAGAAGAGATTAGGGACTTCCCTGGCGGTCCAGTGGGTAAGACCCTGCGCTCCCAGTGCAGGGGGCCTGGGTTCGAGCCCTGGTCGGGGAACTAGATCGTGCACGCAAGCCACGACTTAGAGTTCTCATGCCGCAACTAAGTAGCCCGCACACGCAACTAAAGATCCCGCATGCCACAGTGAGGCTCCCGTGTGCCGTAACTAAGACCCAGCGCCGCCAAAATAAATAAATAAATAAATAAATAAAACCAACACTAAAAAAACAGAAGACGAGATTAGGACACAGACACATACTGAGGGATGACCAAGTTAAGACCCAGAGAGGAGACAGCCATCCACAAGCCAAGGAGAGAGGTCTCAGAGAAAACCAGTCCTGACAACACCTTGATCTTAGACTTGCAGCCTCTAGAACCATGAGACAATAATTTCTGTGGTTCAAGCCACCTGGTCTGTACCACCTTGTTATGGTAGCCCTAGAAAACGTATACACATCTCGATTGCAGAAATATATCTTCTCGGAAGCTTCTGCTCAATGGAACGGAGCTCAAGAAGAATGCTTTTGTAGAAAGCAAGGAATAAAGTGATGGAATGGGAAGTACAGGGAGTGTGGAAGGGAAGGCTTGCTGTCCCTCCTAAGACAAAAGATGTCTCCTCTTCTTTCCTGCCAGCTGGGCCCATGGTTCACAGCCTGTCGCAGTTGGCTGTGGCCATGACTGTGATCTCTTCAATGGAATGCAGGTGCACCACTCCAGGCCTGGCCCAGAAACCTCCAAGGAGCATCCCCCCATGCTCTGCCTGGGATGATGGAAGCCACACGTTCAACATGGTGGAGCCTCCATCAGCCTGGTTCCTGCAGGACCATATGGAGCAACTTGAAATATTCACCTGGGGTAGTTAAGTGAGCGAGAAATAGAGTCTTATGTATTGTTCTATTCTATTTTGGATCTTCTTGAACAGGGGTTCAGCCTACCCAAAATATAAGACACATGTTAAAATAAACAGGTATAAACTGAGAGCATGCCGGTGTTCGGTCTTTTCTGTGGGTATAAAGGACATAGAAGACATGGGTGCTGCCCAGGAGTTGCTTAAGGGTTGCCAGGGAGACAGACGAATCATGAGAGAAAACAGGGGAAGATACAAGATAAAAAAATTGCTGAATTGTGTGGCACAGACTGGAGTATCCACAGCCGGGTGTCAGGGAAAGAACCACTGTGTCTGGGGGCACAGCTTCCAGACCAATTCATAAGGGGAAAGGGTAATGTGACAAAACAAAACACAAGGCACTGAACAAAGTTGTGACACCAGGTGGGTAGCCAGCAGGAGGTGAAGGGAGGATGAGGAAGTTAGAATTTATGGACGGCAGGGAATGTCAGGGAGAGAGTGAGGTGCTTGTTCAAGAGTGGAGGCCAATTCTGCGGGAGTGACCGGAGAGCCTGGAACTTTCCCTGTGGGTAAAAGGAAATTAGGTGGCTGAAACCGTAGAGGTTTTCTCTCAAATTCGTAGGCACTTTTCACCCTACTCGATTCTAATTAAAGAGTTCTAGGGAGAAACAAAGCAGCCCTGAGCTTTATTCTCAGGTTGAGAAGGAAAAGGAAAACACATGATGGGAAAGGCATCACCCTGTTAAGATGGATAGAACTTCAAATCGAGAGCCAGGACAACTGTCATCCTTCTGCTTCTGTGTCTCCTGAGGGAAAAAAGCAATGCTTAAAACAAGGGACACAGAAGCAGAAACAGGGAGATCAAGTTGAAAGAAAACAGGCAAAAACACTTGGGTATAAAATTTGCCAGTTATCATCACAAACCATCCCAAGGGTTTTTGAGGGTTGTAAGCTCTCGGAGGGCAGCACCCCCATCTCGTCCATCTCTGTGTTCCGTGACGTGTGATGGTGCTAGGAGACACAGTCACTAAATAAATTCTCAAATAATGATAATGCTTAGGATAAGACAAAGGAATTGGTAAGCAACGATGTAATGTGAGTATCTTTGGGTGGGGAGGGGAAGGAAACAAAAGGAGGGAAGAGGGAAAAAAGGAATTGAAAGTTCACGAAGTGACCTTAGTCTCAGTCCTGCCTGGCTCCCTCCAACCAGTCCAGGTGGGGTCATTTATCCAAAATCTCCATCCTGTCTGATTCTCCAATGAGAAAGGCCTACAGACCTTCCCAACACATGACTCTTACCTGTAAGTTCCTCCACATGCTATTGGTCAAATTTACCAGCCTATGCTCTTCCTTGTCTTAAAAATCCTTCATAAGAATCCAGTCCCCATCCACTCTTGTTCCCAGTCATTCAAACAATTAATTGCCACCACCGTTTTGGGTACCAGCAGCATTAGGAAACTCACAAGCAGGGCTGTAATTTGAGAGACTCCCATTAGAAAGTAACGAAAATTGGCTGGGGTCGGGGTGGGGGGGTGGCGGTTACTGTGGGCCCAGGGTTGGGGTGTGAGGTTGAGGAGAAGGCTGAGTCTGGTAGCAAATGTCAGGCAGAGGCCTTCCCTTGGCTGATATCCGAGGAGGACCACCCTATTTGACAGACCACGCGCTCATTGCTTTTATTCTAAACCAGCGTTTTGTTTGACTCAGGTTATAAAACTTAGTACAAGACAAAGGAATCTGTAAGCCAGGGCAACACACGAATGTTTGGTGGAGAAGATGATGTTTTTCATCTTCAGGTACCTCTTGGTTGAAGGGGCTAAAGGCTCTGTGTACTGAGACCCAGGCGAGGCTACACCAGGGACACAGAATAAGAATCCATAGTTCTTACCCTAGAGTGGCTCAGGTCTTCAACAGGGAAAG
>NW_006797698.1:1275699-1283527 GCF_000442215.2 Lipotes vexillifer
GGGAAAGAGACATTGTTCAGGACACTGGTTCAAATCCCGTGAGTGGACTTGGCCAAATGAAGCTAGTTCCCATGGATAAGTAATACCAAAATTGCTCTTGGTAGACGTTAATCATTGGCCTCCTGGTGAAATGATCAGTTTTGTTTTCAATTACTCAAAAAACATAAAACTTTGGTTCTGGGATGTCCAAAACATCTGCCTGACAAAGATGCTCTAAAAATGAGAATTACATAAACTCTAGGGCCTTAGGCCAATTATTCAAAATATTGATTATTTAATTAGAAACAGTCTATTTGGAGCCTTTTGATGCTGGTAGCTTGGTTCACGTGCCAAATAATAAACTTTTAAACAGCATTATTCACAATAGCTAAAACATGGAAGTAACCCAAGTGCCCATTGATGGATAAGGGGATAAGCAAAATGTGACATGTCCATCCAGTGGAATATTATTCCGCCTTATAAAGGAAGGACATTCTGACAGATGATACAACATGGGTGAATCTTGAGGACATTAGGCTAAGTGAAATAAGCCAGTCACAAAGACAAATACTGTATGTTTCCACTTATAATATTTAGAGTAGTCAAAATCATAGAGAGAGAGAGTAGAATGCTTGCCAGAGGCTGGGGAAGGAGGAGGGGAATGGGAAATTAATTGTTGAGTTTTACAAGATGACAAGAGTTATAGAGATGGACGTGCTGATGGTACCACACGATAATTGTATTTTATACCCCTGAACTGTATACTTAAAAGCGGCTGAGAGGAAAATTTTTATGTGCATTTTACCACAAATAAAATTGAGGAAAAAAAGTACCTTAAGGTGATTGATATCCTTTGACTCCTGCTAAGAAAACAGCACCCTCATCCACTGTGCTCCTCATGCGCTTTTTAAAAAGTGGTTTCATTTCCACACCACACTTTCTGCTTCCTGTCGACTTCCTGTAACACTTGTTAACTTTCACTTTGGGTTTGCTTTGACTGCTCTATTTTGGGTGTCATTTTCTTTTTAAGTAAACATTAACAACTCTAATCCATAGCCCCTATATTTTTGACTTAGTAAAAACAAAAGCAAGAAAACACCCTAGCACTTTGTTTCCTTTAATTCAAGTAGATGTCCAGTATGAGATATGTCAGGCTCTGGTGATTTTCGGATTACTTTACTCCCTCTCTCACTTAAGAATAAAAGGGGGAAGTTTTGTTAGAAAATGCACAGAGCCATGTGCCCCAAAGGACTAGGTCAAACTTATAGGGTGCACACAGCTCCATAGGAGCACAGAAGCAATTCATCGCTCCTTTGGGGGCTGAACAGAGAAGAGCTGTAGAATACATTTCCTCCTTCCTCTTTTCTTCCACCCGACTCTTATTTCTGTTTTTCTGTTGGTTCCAGTCAGATACAGGCACCACCTTCTCGCACTGACATTCAGGTCAGCTGCTCCAGGAGGAGGGTGAGACAGAGATGGCTTTCTGCAATGACCTAAAATGATCACTGGTTCCTAGTAATTGAAAGGAAAACTAATACGTGATTTTAAAAATAAAGTTTTCCAATACTATCTTCTAACAGTGAAGAGTCTTAGGGATCTAGATGCCTTTCATCTTTGTTTTTCTCACTCCCTTCTTACTACCTGTTTATTTTATTGTTTTTCCCTATTTATCCCTTAATGTAAATAGACTCTTTTGTATGTGTGATGACTTTCACATACGTATATGTGTATATATATATGGATACATACATACATATATATATAACTGAATCACTTTGCTGTACCCCAGAAACATTATGAATCAACTAAAAAAAAAAATCCCAGTTGGGAATCAAAACGCGGAAGAGGGCTACTTGGCATCTTGAACATCATTATCGAAATCTATAGCACAGGAAAAAGGAACCCTCCTACATTGTTGGTGGGAATGTAAACTGGTACAACCATTATGGAGAATAGTACAGAGGCTCCTTAAAAAACTAAAAACAGAGCTACCATATGATCCAGCAGTCCCATTCCTGGGCATATATCCGGAAAACACAAAAACTCTAATTCGAAAAGATACATGCACCCCAATGTTCACTGCAGCACTATTTACAATAGCCAAGACATGGAAGCAACCTAAGTGTCCATCGACAGATGAATGGATAAAGAAGATGATATACATATATATATATATATATATATATATATACGCACACACACACAAATTATATATATATATATATGCACTGGAATATTACTCAGCAATAAAAAAGAATGAAAAGATGCCATTTGCAGCAACATGGTTGGACCTACAGATCATCCTACTAAGTGAAGTAAGTCAGACAGAGAAAGACAAACATCATATGATATCGCTTACAGGTGGAATCTAAAAAAATGATACAGATGAACTTATTTACAAAACAGAAAGAGACTCATAGACATAGAAAACAAACTTAATGGTTACCAAAGGGGAAAAGGAGGGGGAGGGATAAATTAGGAGTTTGGGATTAAAATACACACATTGCTATACATAAAATAGATAACCAACAAGGACCTACTGTACAGCACAGGGAACTATATTCAGTATCTTGTAATAAGCTATAATGGAAAAGAATCTGAAAGGAATATATATATATATGTGTATCTGAATCAATTTGCTGTACATCTAAAACTAACACAACATTGTAAATTGACTATACTTCAATTAAAAAAGGAAAGCAAACGCGGAGTGGCTGGGCCCGTGAGCCATGGCCGCTGAGCCTGCGCGTCCAGAGCCTGTGCTCCACAGCGGGAGAAGCCACAATATATATATATATATATATAAAACAAAATCACTTCGCTGTACACCTGAAACTAACACGGCATTGTAAATCAACATTTCAATGAAATGTTTTTTAAAGGTAAAAAAAAAAAGTAGTACAATCCTTTTGTGAACTATTTGGCAACATGCAGAAAAGCTAAAGTAAACCAAACACAGTGATCCAGCAGTGCACCCAAGAGAGGTTCGCACATATATAGGAGGCAAGTATAAGAATCTTTGGTACAATACTGTTTGCTGTGAGGAAAACTCCAAACAATCTGAATACTTCAGAGTAAGAGAACTGGTAAATATATGGTGGTGTTCATACAAGCAATAGAATATACAGAAGAGAATGAATGACTTGGAGCCACAAAGATAAACTTCAAGAGCATAATATTGAAGGAGAAAAGCGGATTTTGCAAAAGAAAACAACCAGCATCATAACGTCCTCATAAAGCTAAAAAAAAGTAAAATAATAGTTTGTATTGTATTTTTTTAAGTTAATTTCAGTTTTTTATTGAGCTGTGGATTTACAATGTTGTGTTAGGTTCAGGTATATGGCAAAGTGATTCAGCTATACATACACATATATCTATTCTTTTTCAGATTCTTTTCCCTTATAGGTTATTACAAAATACTGAGTATAGTCCCCTGTGCTACACAGTAGGTCCTTGTTGGTTGTTTGTATTGTATCGATACACATATAATGCAGAGAAGTATAAAAATATGTATAGGAGTAATAAATACAAATTCAGAATAATGGTTACCTTATTCTGTGTGTATGTAGAGAGGAATGTACAGAGGGGCCCTCAACTGTATCTACCTTATTTCTTAAAAGATCTAAAGTAAATATGGGGCAAAATGGTAAGATTTGATAAAGCTAGGGTGTGGGTGCATGGGTATTTTTATATTATTCTCTATACACTTTTTATAAGTTTGTAATATTTTGTAATAAAACCAGTGAAAGGTCCTATTCAACTCATAGGATTCACAGAAATCGATTCCATATAATCCGTTAAGATTCTTCGTCGTATCTATTAAAAACAATTGCTGTGTTTTATTTCATTGATGGCCCACAAGAGGGAGACCTAGAACGATTCAGGGACCAGATGTATAAATGTATATAAAGACAACTGGCGTCTTGGGGAGCATGGCCGGAACCCCGCGGAAACCAGGGTCTGTCGAGGCTCTGTCTGGCCTCTGTCTAAGGCAGGACAGACACATTCAGAAATCTGCAGAGGGCTTCCCTGGTGGCGCAGTGGTTGAGAGTCCGCCTGCCGATGCAGGGGACGCGGGTTCGTGCCCCGGTCCGGGAAGATCCCACATGCCGCGGAGCTGCTGGGCCCGTGAGCCATGGCCGCTGAGCCTGCGCGTCCGGAGCCTGTGCTCCGCAGCGGGAGAGGCTACGACGGCGAGGGGCCCGCCGGCCGCCAAAAAAAAAAAAAAAAAAAAAAAAAAAAAAAAAAAAAAAAAAGAAAGAAAGAAAAGAAATCTGCAGAGCAACCACTCATGGTAAAAAAGACACATTGCAGGAGGCGGTCCTAAAGCGAACGGCGTTTTTAAAAAACACAATTTAATGAGATGTTTGCAGAGCGAAGAGCACGCGACAGCACGAGGAAACTGGATTAACAGTGCAGGCAAACACGGGGGCCCACAGTGTCCTCTGGAGCCTGTGGCCATGTGCTCGGGGTCTGCTCCCCTGGAACAGCACAGAAAACCAGAAACTCCTGCCGCTTACCCAGGGAACACGGGAGAACTGCTCATCTACCTGTTTCTACCGCGGCAGCTAGAAACAATACAGCTAGTGATAAGCATGGCTGTCCTATAGCTGTAATTTAAATTTACCATTATGAGGACCCCCTTTAAGATTTAAACTATGTATGATGACTTGCAGGCTTTTCCATTAATATTTCTGCTACTTACTTTATTCATTTGTAATCAGGTGCCCAAGGGTTTTAGTAAACATTGTGGAGGATACATACATTAAGAATAGTCTCTTCATTGGGATCTTGGTAAACCATCACTTCTAGCCGTTACTAGTTAGTGCCTCTTCACCTCTGGGAGGGCAGGGACCCCCTAGTTACCTCAATAGCAATCTTATCTCCAGCAGCAAACGTTGTGCCTGCTACATCATTGGCACTCAAAACATGTTTGTTAAATTAATCTAGAGCCAAGTGTCCGTCGATAGATGATGGATAAGCAAAATGCGGTCTATGCATAAATGGAATATTTTTCAGCCTCCGAAAAGAAGGTATTCCTGATACCTGCTACAACATGGATGAAACTGAGGGCATGAAATAAGCAAGGCACAAAAAGACAAACGCTGTGTAATTCCACTTCTATGAGATACTAGAGACAGGAAGTAGAATGGAGGGTGTCAAGGCCTGGGCGGGAAGTGGAGGGGGAATGGGGAGTCGGTGTTTAATGGGGACAGAATTTCAGTTTAGGGAGATGAAAAAGTTCTGAAGATGATGGTGGTGATGGTTGCACAACCTTGTGAATATACCGAACGCTACTGAGCTGCACACTTAAATATGGGTTAAAATGGTAAATTTCATGTTATGTATATTTTACCACAACTTAAAAAAAATAAGGAAAGAAAATTAATGCAATGGAAGGGACATTGGAGAGGGTGAAATTCCCTCTGTTTAGGGTGGAAAGGCTCTGGATGGTTCTAAACTAGATCAGTGGGTCATCGTGGCCCGCATGGTGGGATCTGCAAAGCAGTGTGATTTGGGGTGTATGGCCTCCTCAGGGGGTCCTTCCGGAGGGAGGAGGGGACGGTCTGGACCTCTCACCCCACCCTTCCCCCCAAACTCAGGAACCTGAGTCTGGCTCAGGGTGAAACACACGGGGTCCTGCTTCCCCCAAACACAGCCCCCAGGGGTCATCGTTCAGCTGAACACCAAGAGGAGAGACCACCAGAAACCAAGGGAGAGATGCCAGAAACCACCTCGTGAGTTGAAGTGTCACAGGTGAGCCGGGTCACAGAAACCGCCAAGCAGCCCGAAGGGTAGGGAGGGAGGAACAGAAAGGCCTTTGTGCCGAAGCGCGTATTGTGACTTTCTTCCCGCCGCCCAAACCTTCCCCGGCAAGGTTCCCAGGGGCACAGAATCACTGGTCACACCTGAGGAAGAATGGGTAAAAGGGAGGAAACAAGAAAAAGAAACAAAGAACATCTGCAGGAAGAGCGAAAACCTAGCACATCTTCATTTTCAGAGACAGAAGCTGGATTCTGCAACCCGTGCTTCCGTGACTTGGATGTGTCCCCCCTGAGCCAGGTCCTAGCTTCCAGGACGCAGAACAAAGCACCTCCTCAAAGGGAAGTTTATCACAGGGAGAAATCACAGTCCTCTAGAATTCTCAGAAAAAGGCTGCCACCTGCCCGATCCACCGGTAAAGGGTTTTTATTACACAATCATGTAATAACCATGACCCGAAAGCTGGCTTTTACCCCACGCGTCAGGCCGTTGCCCTGTGAGGTAAGAGAAAATATGCGTATATATTGGTCTCTGCCCTGGGTTCCTGGCACAAAGCTCCTAAAACCCTTGGAATTCCCTGGGTGACAGCAGTGATTAGAAGTTGGGAATGTTCAGCCCCTGCTCCCCTGAGAGTGTCCTCCTGAGAGGGCAGACAGGCTGGAAATGGAGTTAATGATCCATCATGCCTCTGGGATGAAGCCTCCATAAAAATCTCCAAAGTGTGGCATCTGAAGAGCTTCCAGGTTGGTGAACACGTGGAGGTTCGCGGAGGGCTCAGCAGCTCTGCATCCCTTCCCATAAACCTTGCCCTTTGCATCTCTTCCATATGGCTGTTCCTCAGCTGTGTCCTTTCACCATAAATCGGTAACCTAGTAAGCAGAATGTTTCTCTGAGTTCTGTGAGCTGCTCTAGCAAGTTAATTGCACCCAAGGTGGCGGGGTCATAGGAATCACTGATGGGCCAGAAACACAGGTGAGAACCTCGATTGTTGTCTCAGGTAGGGACGATCCTGTGGGACCGGGCCCTGAAGCTGTGGGATCTGACGCTATCTCCGGGTGGCTAGTATCAGAACTGAGCTAAACTGTAGGACACCCAGCTGGTGTGACAGAGAATTGCTCAGTGGAAAAACCCCTACGCGTCTGGGGTCGGAAGCACTGAGTGTGGTGGGACAGAGGAGACAGACTGAGGTTTTCTAAAACATGCCCAGAAAGAGAGGGGGACCTGTCTGGCTGCCTTTGGAAGTCTGGGCTTCATACTGGGGGGGTCCAGGGTCTCCACCCGAGACATAAGCAACCAGAAACCAGGAACAGCCACTGCCGTGACCGCCCCCAAGTCTTGACGCCTCCTTGGAGATTTAGGTCAAATGATACCTCTTGGTAATGCCTCCCCAGCTTCCAGAGTTTGCTTTCTGGCCTCTGTTGCTGCCGCTATGTTTTTTGTAGTTGCTGCACCAGCAGCTACCTTCCCGGGCTTCTGTTTGCATTTTCCTGTCAGTCCCCCCCGCCCCCCACCAGGATGGACCACGGCTTCCCGGGAAAGCTCTGGTGTTCCTTCACCTCAGGGACCATGGAGCTGAGAGCCTGGCTGCTCAGTGAATCTTGCCGAATGAACCAATGAATGAATGAGAACCGAAGGAGTTAGATTCTTTGATCAGGAACCCGAGAAAAGATCACTGTGTTATGAGCATCACATTTGCACGATACGCCTGGTAGCCATGAAAACTGGAAATAGGAGAGGTGGTCCAGTTCTTCCTGTCTATCCCCGTATTTGTTCTTTAGGCAAAAGCAGTGCTTTGGGCCTTGAATTTCAGCGGGATTTGTTCCTCTCGTGTGACACACGCTTCCCCAGCTCCCAGGCCAGTCTGAGGAAGGACGCTACAGGATGTGAGGGTGATTACAACAAGCACAGCAACCAGGCCTTTGGATCCAAGCCTCGTCCAGAAGAATCCCGGGCATCTCGGTGTCCAATCGCCTCCCTGCATCTGATGGGCCCGGGTGGCACAAACATTCTCCCTTCAGCCCTTGAAGAGAGCTGTTCAGAGGTGCAGGCTCATGTGGGTGTGGCATCACCGTCTGCATTTCCCTAC
>NW_006797698.1:1283537-1294557 GCF_000442215.2 Lipotes vexillifer
CACCGACCCCCTCGTGGTGCTGTAGCTCAGAAGTGCACAGCCTCCATTCAAGGGGCAAAGGCACCCAAGAACCTCTAGCACAGAATCAAATTATCTTCATTATAACAGCACTTTGAATAAACAGACATAAAGGGCTCTAAGTTTACAGAAGTTTGAACTCCTGTACTTTCTCCATTAGAGAAACAACTTTACAAACTAAACCTCAAAACAATATAAAGCTACGTTAATTTGATGTGAGGGACGATGCTCTTTGGCTAAACCAGACCTCTAATGTTTAATAGCAAAAAAAAAAAAAAAAAAAAAACCCCTGGGGATGGTTTAATGTTTAACCTGCTTTAGTATTTCTGGCTCTAATACTAACGTGGAGGATGCTTTTTTTGTATCAGTATATTGCACAAAATATCATTATTAACTTAAAGCCTTTGAGAGCTGGTTCAGGATTGTCAGACCTCGTATTTAACCAAATTCTGCCAGGCAGAATTTAAATGGGATGTTATGACAAACCGTAAAACTGTTGCTCATATAACAATAGAGTTAGCATGAGGCTATATTGAATTGTACCTTCAAGAGGTATCTAATTTAATATCGTAGCAATCAGGAGCGGGAACTAATCACTAAAACAGGTTATTAATGCCCACAGAAAGAAAAAGAAAGACAGCTGTATTGTGGGCACAGGTTGTTGAAGGAAAGCGGTGAAGAGGCTGGAAGTATTCGTGTAAGTTCAGGAACGGTCTGACCATAACTCCAAGTCTCTTACTGTCGCGTTCACTTTGCCTTCAGGTTAAAGTATCCAAACTGAGAGGAAACCTCGTTTTGCTCAGAGACACAGCTCATCACTGGGCTTCCCTTGCTGCAAAGCTTTATTTACCCGTTAAGACCCCTGCTGCTCTTTTCTCAGGAGCCCTTCCCTCCACCATGTGCATCAAAGTTTCAGTGGATTCATCAGTCAGGAAAGTGGCCCTTTTCGTGTGACAACGGCTTTCGACTGCAAATTATCCCGGCAAGAGTTTTAGCATACCGATTATAAAATAATTTAAGATGCCAGACAATATGATTTACCCCAAGTCCTGTGTGTTGGGGGACAATTTCAGGGGCAGGACACAGGCTTCTAATCAAATCTTATCCAATGTCCCCCCATGGAGAACAGCACCCCAATGCCCTCCTTGGGGTGTGCTATAGACTGTGTTACCGACAGTGGGGTCCGGCTGCTCGCCGCTCAAAAGCCAATGAAGAGACAAGGTTGGTGGTAAGGGAAGTTTGCTTTATTTTGGATGCTGGCACCCAGGGACGGGGAGGGCGGACGCCTGTCCAAAGGCCGACTCCCCCCCCACTGACAACCAGGGGGCAAGAGCTTTTATAGGCAGAAGGAGGGGGCTACGTGCAGAAATAGCACAGGCAGTTCTGACAGGCACCTTGCAATTGGTCCTGCGGTGGTCTGATCAGCGTCATCTTGATTGTTTTAAGTACAGTTTATCTTCAGTTCCAGGGTCAGTCTGTTCCCATTTCATTGAGGCCAGTTCTCGGAACTGTGGCAGCTTATGTCATGGCTACAGTCTGGTCATCACGTTAATTTCTTCCACCTGGTAGGGGTTTCAGTATCTACAAGACAGCTCACAGGACAGGGCTCAGAATATTATCTACAGCCCTTGAGGAGGAACTGAAGGTCCTTGACTTTGCTTACTGACTAAACTATTATTGTTTTGTCCTATTTGTTTTCCTTTGCTTCTGTATCTTCTCACTTCTCTGATTAAACCTGTTCCTCGGCTAAAGTTTTTCCACAGACAAAAAGCAGGTGGACAGCATGAGCAGGGGAGGACCATAGGGTCCTGCTCTGCTTCATTTGTGTCCCCCCCAAATTCATAAGCTGAAACCGAGTCTTGCAGTATTAAATCAGACACTTTTTGGACGTAGATTCCAATATTGCCTGGTACTAACTTTATCCCCACTGTGATGATATTGGGGGCGGCTTCGGGAGGTGACTAGGTCATGAGGGTGGAGACTCAGGCATGGGATCGGTGCCCTTGTAAAGAGACCCCAGAGAGCTCCCCCTCCCTCTCTGCCACGTGAGGACAACGGGAGAAGACAGCCGTCTGTCAGCCAGGAAGTGGGCTCTCACCAGACACCAAATCTGCCGGCACCTCGATCTGGGGCACCACAGCCTCCAGAGCTGCGAGAAATAGACATCTGGCATTTACAAGCCCCCCAGAGTGTATCTGCCCAGAGCAGCCGAGGGCAGTCTTCTCCTGTCCCTGCTACTCGAGTGGCCCTGGCTGAGCTGGATCAGGCGTCCCCATCACCACCTCCCTTGCCCAGACCTGCAGGACGTGGGAGAATTAACGTCCCAATGCACGGAGACGTGTCTGTGAGGCACAGGGACAGGCCGAACAGCGCAGAGCCTCCTCCGCAGCCCCCCAGCACAGGTGAGGCAATGTGCGCCTTCCCAGGGTCCCGTGCAGAAGGACTGCCCGTCCAACAAGAGAGGGTCGCCTTCCTGGTGGCTCAGAGCCAACAAGAAGCTCCCAGAACACTAGACTTATATAAGTCCCCTCCCACTGCCCCAGTTAACGGTATTTCAAGGATCTTTGCTGTGTACAAACCATCCAACTCTCAGACGCTTGAAACAACAGCCGTTCAATTAGCTGGTGTGATTCTGCGGGTTGACTAGACTCAGCTGGGCGTCCACTTCCACGCGGCCTCCATCAAGGCAGCGGCCGGTGGGCCTTCTGGGGGGCGGGTGGAGCCAGGATTCTGGGCGGCTCTTCTCTAGGCCTCTCCAAGTGGCTTCTTCACGTGGGTTTGCTTGTGGGCAGCAGACTTCTCCCACGATGGCCCAGAGCTCCTGGGAGCACAAGAGAGGAGGCCTAGGTCTTGTACGGCCCAGCGCTGGAACACACAACATCACTGCAACTAAGTCACAGGAGCAGCCCAGGTGTGGCATGGGCAGGGCGACACGGGGTGTGGAAAACGGGGGGGTGGGCGGAGACTGGAGCGCGGAGAAGGGGAGTCCCTGGAGCTCACAGCTGGTGACAGCTGGTATCCTTGCCAAGATTCAAGTTCCAAACTCAGGTCAGCCTAACTTCCAACCCACGTTCTCAACGACTGCCAGGCTGGTCATAACCCAGGACCTAAGAAGAGAGGGGCGGAGGCTAAACCAGTGTCCAGAGAGCTCAGGCCATCCTGCACTAAGGCTCACAGCCGACGTTGGGTCAACTTTTAAAAGAGATTTTAGTTGTGCTCAGAGAAACAGGAAGGAGAGGGAGGCCCCCTGCCTGGGACAGACGGTGAAACGCAACAGATGAAAACACAGAGCCGCTGAAGTCTTATCTGGCTTCTATCCTTTCAGGGACCATATGGTCTTCAAACCATGAAGGGCAGAACACACGCCAGCCTGACGGAGGCTGCATGACACATCAGACTTTGAGTCAGAAGACCTGGGGTTTGCCAAGCTCTACCCCGACCAGCTGCTCTAATGGGACCAAACCACACCCACCCTCTGAGACGGTGGCCTGGTCCCTAAGAAGAGATGAGAAAAACAAGCACACAGGGTGTTCTGAAGGCTAAATGAGACGATGTGAGGATTAACGAGATATCCTGGATCTAGCACAGAGATAGGCTCTACCAGGGTCCACCTGAGGAGATCTTATCCTGTGACATGTTTTCATATTGCAAGCTTCATGATCAGATAAAACAAGGGGAAATTTGCTCCCAGCTTCAAATTAAGAGCTGGCAGGGCGTCCAAAATTTTAAGCTGGGAGCAAATTCTCACTGGTTATAGTAGGACAGTTAATGGATTATGGGACCCTTGTTTCTGTTAACCATTCCCTTCTGTTAACGTCTGACTCCTTCAAGGCTAATCTCATTCTCATCTCAAATTGCATTTCACACTTTCAGAGGGATGTTCTATTTCCGCTGGCCCTTCCTCCAAGTGAGCCTGGGGTCTTCCTGGCCATCCGTCCTGCGGGGCGGGCACAGGACACTAGCTTTCTCCCCGAGTTCTGTGAGGCTGCTTACAAGTCTGCTCAGCCCTGTGCAGCTGTTCTCTGCTCGGTTTCTGGGCCTCTAGCCGGGCAGTCAGGATTTACAAACGCCCTGAAGCCAGGAAGGCAGAACTGAATGTCAGGCTCACTTCCCTACAGACCCCCTTTCTCTGGGTTCTCGGCCCCTCAAGTCCTGGCAATTGGCTTTCTTTCCTTTGCCTTTTATTTCCTACCATTTAGGGGGAAATAAAATCAAGGAAGCCCTATTTTTCTTGCACTCACACAATTGCACTGGATTCCCGCCGGCTGCCCTGGCCTCCGGGTTCCTTTGGCTCTCAGCTCCTCCCCAGGTCGGCCACCCCGTCACACGGCCAAACACTCGACTTGTCATAACCAAACACTCTACTGCTTCTGAAACATCAATCTCAGACACACACCGAGCATCACCTTTTTTTTTTTGGCTTGCGTGATCTGGGATTTTAGTTCCCCCACCAGGGATTGAACCTGGGCCCTCGGCAGTGAACGTACCGAGTCCTAACCACTGGACAGCCAGGGAAGTCCCCTGGCCACCACGTTCTATCACAGCCCACTGGCCTGTACTCCTGTGTCAACAACTGTCCCCCCAGATGAGTCCTCTAGTCCGCAGCCCTCCTCCCTCCCCTTCCTGGCACCCCCATCCTCCAACTTCCCTGCTTCGAGGCGCCTAGATTTCACCATAACTGCTCCTTTGGGAACCCCCAACCCCCTTGCTCATTTCTCCTTCTGTTGAAGCCCAACTAGGATCAAACCCAGCCACCCCTCACCTACATCCGCTGCCTGACATCCCCGGAGGGACTGCCGAGCACACTCCTTCCACGTCGATTGCCAGTGAGCACCAGACCAGCCTGACCCCCACTGCTGGACGCTGCTGGTGTGTCCACTTCCCTCTCTCTTAAGTCACACGTCACAGCTGTGCCTCCTAAAATCTGCCCTATCCTCCCCCCACTTCCCCACTCTCACCAAAATCGACAGATGCAATACAGGCCATCAGATGGGAACTTGTCATCTTCCCAACACCAGTCCCACGAGGTCCCTCTGCACCTGCACCAGAAACATCCCAAAGGTCCCTCCTGTCACAATGATTGGCCCGTCCTGCTCCTCTCTGAAGCTCCCCTCCCCAAGTGTACGGGATGCTGGGCCCTCATGAGCTCAAGGACCCCCCCCTCCTGATGGCACCCCTTCCCTCCTGCATTGCCAACTCCCCGCCTCAGGTGAACCCAGCTGCCCCCCATCTTCACACAAACATCTTCACGCAAACATCTGCACGCAACCTCACACATCCTTTCAGCCTCCCCTGACGCCATCTCTGCACCCCACTTCCAAGTCTCAAAGATGTCTCTACTTGCTGGGTTTTTTTTGTTTGTTTGTTTTGTTTTGTTTGGCCATGCTGTGCAGCTTTCGGGATGGGGAATCTTAGTTCCCCAACCAGGGACTGAACCCGGGCCCACGGCAGTGAAAGCGCTGAGTCCTAACCACTGGACTGCCAGGGAATTCCCATCTTCTTGCTCCGTCCCCACGCTGCCTTCAACCCAATCTAATTGTGCTTCTGCCCTACCATTTCACTGAAAAGAGTCTTTTTAAAGTTGCCCATTATTTCCATGTTTCCAAAGCCAAACGGTCCACCATCTGTGAGCAGCGTGTGGCGGGGTTGATCACTCCGCTCCTTCCCTGGAGCAGAGCCTCCCCTGACTCGTGGGACAGCCCTGGCCGTGCTCTACCCCGCCCTCCTCACCAGGCAGCCCCTTCTCCTCTCCGTCCTCGCGGCGTCAGGACCCAAAGTTCTGTACCCATCGGGTTTCTCCTCTGTCGGCACCCTTTCCCTGGGTAACTGTCCTGGGTTGAAAAGCGTCCCCGCAAAAATTCCCATCCTCCCGGAACCTGTGAACGTGGCCTTATTTGGAAATAGGGTCTTTGGAGATGTCCTCAAGTTCAGATGAGGTCACGCTGGAGGAGGGTGGCCCTAACCCAATGACTAGTGTTCCTATAAGGAGAGGGAGATTTGGACACAGACACAAGGGAGGATGCCCAGTGACGAGAGGGCAGGAGTTGGGAGTGATGCAGCTGCCAGCCAAGGAACACCCATGATGCAAACAACTGACCAGGAGCTAGAAGAGCCAGGAAGGACCCTCCCTTGCAGCTTTCAGAGGGAGCACGGCTGTGCTGACACCTTGATTTCAGATTCCTGGCTTCCAGAACGGTAAGTGAATACATTTCTGTTGTTTTGAGCCGTGCAGTTTGTGGTACTTGGTGACGGCAGCCACAGGAAACCAATTCAGCAGTCCTAGCCAGTCCCATGACTCCATCCACCATCTCTGCCCGGCTGATTCTGAAACATCTAACTCCAGTCCAAACCTGGTATCAGAGTCCCACACAGGACTATGACCTGACCATCTGCTTGAGTCGCCTCTTGGATGTCAAAAGGCACCTCAAACTTAACATGGTTAAAAGAGAATTACTGAACACCCCTAAATCTGCTCCCCAAGAGTCCCCCTATTTCGTAAATGAAACCCATGCAGTTTCTCAGCCCAAACTCACTGTTTTCTTGTATCTTTAGCTCTACCATCTTTAATGCAAAACCTTAATCCAGGCCACCACTATCCCTCAGGTGAACCATTATCACTCAAGTGAACCATCATCCCTCCCCTGGACCGTCATTCCTCCCCTGGACCACTTCCTGTGTCCCAGCTTCTGCTCTTACCCTGCACGTACAGGGCATCCCCATACAGCTGTGAGTGTGATCATTCTGCAGAGAAAGTCAGGTCTGGCCACTCTCAATACCCTTGAAGTAAAAGGCAAACCCTTTATGAAGGACCACGGGCCCCGTGCTGCCACCTCCTGCCCTCCCCACTACCACACTGGTCTTTTCTCTGTCTGCTGACTAGCCTAAGCTGGTTCCACGCTTGAGGCCCGGGGATTTGTCCCTGTTCTGCTCCCCCAGGTCATTGCTGGCTTCTTCCTCCTCACTGCTCAGGTGTCTTCACGCTGCCTGACCCCGGAAGCTGAAGCTGCCCCTTGGTGCCACGTTGCTCTGGGGTCTTCATAGACCCTGGGCACGTCTGAAATGATCTTCTTTACTTGTTTACTTACTTCAGCCATTCTCCCTCTGCTGGAATGATGCTTTGTGACGAAAGAAACGGAAGAACAGCTTCAGGGCTAACAGCACATTTTGGCTTCTGTAAGAAACTTGCTTGCTTGCTTGGGGCGGGAAGAACCGGGTTCCTGATTGGCTGATTCAAAATTAAACAGCTCCCTCCTGCCTTGGGGACTTCCCGCCCTGTGAAGGGTATAAAAGCCTCACCCGGCTGTTAGTCGGGGTCTCGCTCACTTCTCTCCGAGTGGGACCCTGTCCGGACAGTTTGTGTAAGCTTCTATACTTGTACTTGTATAAATCCTTTGCTAATCTTTCTGCTTGGTGTTGGTGATTCTCGGGTGTCCTTGGTTGGGACACGGGTCGCATTTACCAGGGAACTTGACTCCAGGCGTGTGGCTCCCGGACCACAACAGCTTCTTAAGGACAGAGACTCAGCTTTGTTTCTGTGGCATCTCCACCCACTAGACCAGGGCCTGGGGTCTGTTGGATAGAAGGTTCTCCACATTTATTTGTTCACTGATGGATAAAGTCCATTATGAACAGATATTATGGAACCAGACTTATCTCTGAATATATAGTTCTAGCTGAAGAACAGAAGGAAAAGAACTCTGCTTGTACAGTGCTTTCCCTGGACTTTGACCTCAAGAAGTGCTTCCTCTGAGAGCCTCCAAAACCAACAAGATAAAACCCAGGGCTGTACACAGTCAAGGGCATGACTGCCACGTCTGGTGGCCAGCGCGTGCAGCCCACACCTTGCCCACAGCGCCAGGGACGGGTGTAGAATCTCTCAACAAGGGGGCTCCTCCTCCATGAATTAAGCTCTCTCTCCTGGGTCACTACCTGGAATTTACAGGGTTCTCAATGTGTACACAGTACTCTGTTCTATTTTATGGACGGGCAGCGAGGTCTACAGCAAACATACACACTTAGATACAAACGTGGAATCAAGAAACCTTGGATTTATTCCCAGGTTGGCTTCTGACTTTTGTGATTTTTTTTTTTTATGAAGGTCACTTGATTTCTCAATGCACCTAGAGTAAAGCTTGCCCTTGCTTTCTTTACTCTACAGGGAGGTTGCAAAACCTAATGAGGCTGTTCCTGAAATGTCTTAGATATTTACAATCACAGGATGTACTCTGAGTCTCCCCTATAGTATCACCAAAGATGTCAGTATCACTAAAACCACTTTATCTGAGAGGAAACTGTGGCAACCATAATATGATCTCAGGCTGGAGTGGCCGTGGGCACCCCATCAGCAGGTAGGTAGTGCAGGGCTTCCTTTTGTACTGATCAAGAAGGCTGGTGGCAGTAAATAGGACCTCAGGAGCCCCTTACTCTGGCAAAGCATGTTCAGCTGTCCACACCCAAATCTGGGGGTACAGTCTGGATGCATCACTCTTCCTGAACAAGTCCTGCTTGTTTATTTTTCTGTACGAGTCTCCCTTTGTCGCTTCCTTTTCATTCCACATATGGCTATTCTCGTCTCTTTGCTGCATTCCTGGACGTCTGAGGTCTCTGAAACAGGATATACAGAAGTAATAGGTCCCCTGCCTGCAACCTACTGCTCCTATATATCCTGCCCGTTACCACCAAATTAATATTCCCAAAATACTGCTTGGTGTGTTCCTTCCCTGCTCTAAAACTTTCTATGGCTCCCCATCACTTAAAGAATAAACTCCAAACTCTTTACAGATGACTATAATCTGGAAATGAGATTGCCTTTCCTACTTTATCCTATTTCTCCATCTTGGACAGCTTTCTGCCTTTACGCACCTGCTCTGCCTATGCTTATCTCTCTCCTCTCTTCCCAATGGCCCTCCTGAACTCCACCCAGATGGTATTGGTCCAACTTGTATGTCAAGGTCCAGCCAATAACAACCACTTCTCGCCTCTCAAGCACCTGCAACTCCTCTGAGAGTCAAGCAGGCAGCACCTCCTGTTATGAGTGTGTGTGATCCACCCCACCCCCCCCACCGAGAAAGATTATAGCTCTTTAAAAGGAGACATGGCACATTATACAGTATTTCATCAGTTCTCAGGCACATCTCTTTTGGCACTTTAACAACTGTGAAATCAGGGTACATCTGACAGTCGATAGGTGTCATAGTTTAACTGCCAGGGCATTTCTTTCTCGACAGTAAATAAAACAATGGTTTGCCATACAACCCATTGTGTCTTGGGTTCAGTGCTTCTTTTGATTCCCTGCAGCTCCTAGCATGGGTCTTGCACACAGAAGGTGATTTTTACAAGTCTTACTGGTTGCTTGATGCGTGGATGTACCTTCAGGTGACCAGCGCAGGCACAGGTTCTGGATACATGAGAGCCACACCGGCCTCTACAAAGCGTCAGTGCTTCAAACCAGAAACACAAATGACAGCCAAAGGGAGCAGGGATTTGGGGCTGTGGCTCAGCCTCGCATGTACTCAGACCAGGCACCTGCCGTGGAGGGAGTCACAGAAGGATGGGGACACCCCAGTGGGTTGTGTCAACCAGGCAGCACAACAGATTGGATGCAGCTGAGATGCTGCCCGAGGAATCCCCCTGGGAGATAGGCCAAAGTCATCCAGATTCACATCGGTCCAGGAAGGCCAGAGGAGTGTGTTAGCAAGACAGCACGTGGCTGCTGAATGCTGAGCTCCACGCTTCAGAGTTAGTTAACAAAGCCCCAGTCTGGCCAGTCTAATACACAAGAGGCCATTAAATGGATTGCTATTGTCATAAAAGGGGACTCGGTGATCGAAGGTTTAGGAGAGAAACAGGCCTAAGGAGGAAACGTCCTCTGCTGGGGGATGTGTGTTGGACCATCATCTGTGCGGAGGGAGGATGCTCCGTGCCCCACCAGGTATCCCTGAGCTACCTGACGGAGTCCACCTGTCCTACTTAATGAGGTCTTTAGTAGGTGCTGCCAGTGGTAAAAGTTACTTGAGCAATTCTTTGAACAGTAACAGCTATTATTCATAGTACTTTATAATTTACAGATATTTTCACGTCCACTGTTTTCTTTTGAATTTTAAAAGAACACTTTACGGTAAGATTTTGTTATCTCCATTTTACAGATTAAGAAACTGAGGCTTAGAGACGGAGCAGAGGAGAAAGGCAATACGGTTTACGAACCCCTCTCAGTTCTGGGCACACTGGGGACCTCACTTCATTTTCACAGCAAGCGATATTGATGCTTCTTATCTCCACGGTTTAGAGGAGGATGCTGAGGTCCATATGCCTGGCTTGCATGATGGAAACAGGCCCTGTACCCTGGCATCCAGACTCCTTCAGATTCCTTGCTTTTTCCCATGAACATACTAGGCTCCATACATTGTTCTGGGGACACAGAGGCACAAAAAAGGACTGAGATGTGCTCTCCGGCTGCTGGGCATGGTCTTCAGACCCTGGGCTCTCTGTGGCTTCCTGGCTACGTTTGGGTCCAGAGTCACCCTGACCACCTGCACGCACCACACGGCCCCTCCCTTTCTGGGACCTTGCTGCCTCCCTGGCCCTGCTGCTCAGGGAAACACCCTTTCCAACCTGGAGGGAAGCCCTCTGTGCCTCTACTTCTGGCCACGACATCATGTCCACAGTCCAATGGTCTTTAGCTCTCTCCTCCCATTCTGTCCCATTCCAACCCCTGAAGCAAAAAGTAAAAAGACAGATTACCTCCCTAAGTGGGAGAAAGGAAACGGGGAAGGAGAATGTTGTGGGTTAATGGTGTCCCCCCGCAAAGACGTGTCCAAGTCCCAACCCCCTAGCTCAGAATGTGGCCTTATTTGGGGCTTCACTGGTGGCGCAGTGGTTGAGAGTCCTCCTGCCGATGCAGGGGACGCGGGTTCGTGCCCCGGTCCGGGAGGATCCCACATGCCGCGGAGCGGCTGGGCCCGTGAGCCATGGCCGCTGAGCCTGCGCGTCCGGAGCCTGTGCT
>NW_006797698.1:1294719-1296238 GCF_000442215.2 Lipotes vexillifer
AAAAAAAAAAAAAAAAAAAAAAAAAAAGAATGTGGCCTTATTTGGATATAGGGTCATTGCAGATGTAATTAGCTAAGATGAGGTCACCCTGGTCACCCTGGAACAGGGCCGGCTCCTGATCCAATGTGACTGGTGTCCTTATAAGAAGATGGCCACGTAAAGATGCAGACGCACAGTGAGAAAGCCACGTGAAGGTGGAGGATTGGGATGATGCACCTACAAGCCGAGGGATGCCAGAGAGTGCTGGCAAAGCCCCAGAAGCTGGGAAGAGGCCAGGAAGGATTCCCTGACAGGCTTCAGAGGGAGCACAGCCCTGCTGACGTGTTGATTTTGGACTTCTAGGCTTCACAGCTATGAGACAATAAATGTCTGTTGTTTTAAGCCACCCAGTTTGTGGCCGCCTCAGAACACAAATTCAGAGAGGTATAGAGGTTAATGCCTCCAAATACTGCCCCTGCCCCCCCAAATCATGAATAAAAGACCAAAAACTATTAGAGTCACGAGCAGTTGATTTGGGGGGCACTTGATCTGGACTTTGAAGAGGTAAAAGGTGAATAAAAGAAGAGTAACACATCAGGGAGGGGATGGAGAGGGCTTCTGGGGGCCAGAAGTGGGGCTGAGCTTCAGGGAGCAGAGGTGATGAGGCTGGATGGGCAGGGCAGAGCCTCAAATGCTGGAGGTCTCTAGACGGGTTGCTTTAGGTGTTGGGAAACCAACTTAGGTTTTAAAGCTGGGAACTGCTACAGTAAAAGCAGTTTTTAAACAAAATGTAGTGGAAAGAAAGAAGTGCTCTGAAGTTAGCACCAGGTTCACAGGCTGGCCTCCCCACTCACCAGCTGTGGGACTTTAAGGAAATTGGTTAACCGCTCTGGGAGTTAGGTTTTTCTCGGGCTATAGGAAGCAGATTGCAGGAAAATTCCCGGGAGAGACATGTTTTTCAATATAGTTTTGGATCTTCCCAAATCCCCAAGTAACAGCAGGCAGAGCACTAGGATACAAAAAACAAAACCCTAGGCATGACATTTACCAGATGATTAGGTGCCAGGATGTCTCCATAAACTCCAAAATACAAGCAGCTGCGACAAATCACTAGAGCCACAAGGCCTGCACGGTATTAGCATCTGCCTGGGAGGATGCAGAGAAGTCTAACAGAACAACAGGTAGAAGCCGGCAGACCAATCTGCAGACAGTGGCTGAAACTGGGACAGGTTCAGCCCATTTTAATAGAGAATGTGAGGGTCCTGCAGTAAAACCTCAAAGGGCTGGATCAGTCCAACTTTGTGAACTCTTGAAACCGGCCCACCAGGGCTCCTTTCCCAGATAGGGTCCCACAATGAGGAGAAACAGCTTGGAGTAAAATCAAGATAGAGCAGCACGGTGATAACAGAAGTGAAGAAAAGAGAACGTCCAGATAATTGAGAGCCAAGCCAATACATATCCTCAGCAGGCTGCTCCATGAAAACAACAGAAGGATCTCTGTTATGTTAAAAAAAAAAAAAAAAAAAAAAAAAAAAAAAAC
>NW_006797698.1:1296317-1313440 GCF_000442215.2 Lipotes vexillifer
AAAAAAAAAGAAGCTATTAACACTAAGCCTTCTCATAAAAGTTCAGGAAAACTAACTTCATATAAAAATTAACAGCAGAAAAATATCAAGGTCAAATCTTCTCATACAAAGACACTATTCAGAAAAAGAAGAGGAGTAGAATAACATCCATACAAACAGTGCACAGGAGAAAACATGCTCATGGAACGGGGCAACACTGCAATGCACAGTGTTCATTTTCTATTGGTGCAGAGCCACTCACCACACAGTCAGCAGCTTAGAACATATTGGTAACTTTGCATTTTCCATGGGCCAGGAGCCCAAGCACAGGGCAGCCGGTCCTCCGCTTGGATCTCCTGAGGCTGGAATCAAGGTGTTGGCTGGGGCTGTGGTCTTAACTCTGAGGCTCAGGGTCCTTCTCCAAGCTCACTGGTTGTTGGGAGGATTCACTTCCTTGTGGTTGTAAAGCTAAGATCTCTGGCTTCTAGAGTCCCGCCTGCTGTTCCCAGCTACACGGCTCTCTCCAAAACATGGAAGTTTGCTTTCTCAAGCCCAACAGGAGAGTGTCTCTGCTGCTTTGAATTTCTCTGACCTCTAGATTCTCATTTAAATAGTCTCCTGATTAGGTCAGGCCCACCCAGTATACTCTCTCTTGATTAACTTAAAGCCACCTGATGAGGAATCTTAATTATATCCGAAAAACACTCTCACCTTTGCCATGGAATGCAACCTAATCAGGGGGATTATATCACTTCCTAGTCCCAGGTCCTGCCACACTCAAGGGAAGGGGATTATACATGACATGCACACCATGTGGCTGGGCTCTTGGGGGCTAGCTTTAAAGGTAATTCTAAAAAAGCTAAAAGACCTAAGAAAATGATACAAGATGAAAAACAATATAAATCAAAACTGGAAAATCTCAGAAATGAGTTGACAGAAATAAAAAGAACTAGAAATAGAAGAAAAAGAACCTTAGAAATGAAGACTAAATTTGAAGAAAGACAAAAATAAATAAAGGCAACAGACAATGAAAAAAAATACAGAAGGGAAAGGAGGGGAAATTTAAAAATCGAAAAAGGATAAAGATTCGAGATTGTGACAGTATTGAAGATAGACAAAGAAGATCCAGCACATGACTAACAGGAGTCCCTGAAGAACAAAAACAGAGCAAGGGATCAGAACAAATACTAAAAACTGTAATTCAAGAAAACGCTTCTAAAGAAAGATTTAAAATGATGTATTGAAAGAGAACACAATGTACCTGGGAATACTGACCCATAAAGATCAACACCAAAGCAGATTCTAGTAAAATTACAGACTTCCAGGAAAAAGAATATACCTGGAGTATCTAGACAAAAAAGACAAAGTGACTTATCAAGAATACTGAGTTATATGGCTTTTCAGCAGCGATGCTTTCTACAATGAGAGTAACATATTTGAGAAGGAGATGAGCCTCCCTAACAGACAGCACCTGCATCACCTGGCTGACGTGACCATCAGATAACACACAGTGCCTCCTACCACATGGAACAAGTTCCCTGTCAATGCACATTATAAAATGTTATTTACAAAAAACAGTCTGGTGGCTGTATGTAGCATGGGCTTCTCTCTGCCCTGCTTCCCGTATTCTGTTTCTCAGGAGTGGTAGAAAATGTCGAGAGCAGGCCAGGACTTGATTTCCCAGCAGGTAGGGGCAGCCGTGGGGGAGCACTGAATGGGACCACCCACCATTCCTCAAGAACAACTTAAACCTTACGACAGTTCGTAATCCTGCTGAGAACAAATATTTCCCCCACGGGCCTGTTTCAACCCCTGGAACACCACCAAATAAGCCTGTTCCTTTCTCCATCCTGTAGGTGCCTAGGTAAAAGGTAGGTCTTAGATTTTCTCTATTCACCATCTTGCCCTTCCCAGAGGAGGTGAAGCAACAACCGGACTTTCTAAAATGTGGTGGAAACAGGAACAGGACGGCACTGATGCTGGGTGGGGTTGCTAGGCAACAGAAGCCATGCCTGGTACAGCCTGCCTCCTCCTCCTTCCCCGCCTCCTTCCCCCTCGCCCACACCTCTTCCTTTCATCCTGCTACAGACTAGTACTAATAATCATAAGTAACATTTTTGGGCACTTACCAGATACTGTTGCAAATGCTTTACATCAGTGAACTCATTCATTCCTCACCACAGCCCTATGAGGTAGGCACTATTACTCTCTCTGCTTTATGAATAAGATACCAGGAAACTTGCTCACGGTCATATGAGTAGTTAAATGGTTGAGCTAAGATTCAAGCCCAGGCTCTGGGAGTTTGGCTTCAAAGCCTGTGCGTTTCATTACCATCTTCTGCTGCCTCCAGTCCTGGTACAGTTAAGATTTAGGGTCAGAAACCTAAGTAACTAGGAAAAAGGAATGCTTCCTGAGGTCCAGCCCAGCTAACAGAAATCCTCTGCTGGGGATTAGAGAACCCGGTCAAGGCCACCATTACAGAGTATCATTTCCTTTCTCTTTGGGTGTAAATACCTCGTGGGAACTCCTGGGGAGGGGCTGGCCAAGGTCTGGAGCAGAGTTTGCTGTTCCCAGTTCCGCAACCCTGAGCCCCCCATTGTATCCACCGCAGATCGCCCTTTGGGTATGGAGCCATCTGTCACATGCCCAGTCCTTTCTCCACGAGGCTACAGGGCCTCCGTTCCTTCAAACATTTCTCCGGGGGAGAGGAAAGTGGTAGAGCCCATGCCTCCGGCGCCTGAAGTCCCGCAGCCCCGCCCTGAGCTCCCCGCGCTGTGAAGGACAGACCCTGCGAGCTCAGACTTGGCTCCTGCACCAGCCCTTCCTCGGGCTCAGAACCACTGGTCTGCCCGTTGTCTTGTGACCCCAGGGCCCCAGGAACCCGATGACGAGTGCTACAGGGGCTCCCGCCTCCCCTCCTCCAGGGGATGATCCTGGGAGGTGTTCTCCATGCTCTCTAGAGGTTCCAGCTGAACGAGGTGCCCTTGGCAGTGACCTTGATAACACACCCTCGCGTTGGTTTTTCTTCCATTTCTGTGTTCCCTTCCTGTGCTCTCAGTGCAGCTTCCACAGAGCACCTCCCAAATAAATGACTTACATGCAAGTTCTTTGTCTCAAGCTCTGCTTTGGAAGGAAGCCAAACTGGGACAACTAGTGCCCTAATGGGCCCTCACCCCCGACCCCCGTCAGAATGTGCCTACAGACTTCAGTCTTACAGCTCCCACCACCACAGGAGAAGATTCCTTAAAATAAATCTCTTTGTGTACATATCAATCGGCCTGGAGAACCCTGACTGATTTTTATTATCCGAAGTTCGCCTTACTGTATTAATTTGGAGGAATGCATAAAGGGATCTGTAAGTGTGATCAGTCCTGGGTCTCACCCTAACTCGGATGACTTTCTAAATATTACTGGGAATGAGTTGGCCAATTCTCAATAGATTGAACTAGAAATTTTCTGCATCAGAGGTTAGGTTTGTTTTCTTTTTAATAAATTGACTGACTGACTGATTTCTGGCTGCGTTGGGTTTTCGTTGTTGCACACGGGCTTTCTCTAGTTGTGGCGAGGGGGGCTACTCTTTGTTGCGGTGCGCGGGCTTCTCATTGCGATGGCTTCTCTTGTTGCGGAGCGTGGGCTCTAGGCGCGCGGGCTTCAGTAGTTGGGGCACGCGGGCTCTAGAGTGCAGGCTCAGTAGTTGTGGCGCACGGGCTTAGTTGCTCCGCGGCATGTGGGATCTTCCCGGAGCAGGGCTCGAACCCATGTCCCCTGCATTGGCAGGCTGATTTTAACCACTGCACCACCAGGGAAGTCCCAGAGGTTAGGTATGGACGTAGATTTGCTGTCGTCAGGACTCACAACCAGGTGGCTCTTACTGGCTAAATTTGAGACAGGAAGCTAAACGGGGTGGAGATTTCCAGGAGCCTGATCCTTACACACAGTCTCCAGGTTGGGAAATGGAGCCATCACTGCCCATGTGATGAACCTGCAGGAGCTTGGAGAAGGCTCAGCTTTAAAAAAAACCTCCTCACCTACCCACATGGCTAATGCCGAGCTCCAGAATAGAATTCTTTAAAGGTCTGCTTCCTGTCCCCATTTTTACTCATCATGTTAGTGATGCAATATAGTTTTTTCACTGAGCCCAGTGGCTGAACAGGGAGTAGCCGAACAGGGAGTAGTCTTCCATCCTTGGCTGAACAGCCTGGAGCTCTTTCTTCAGCCTTCAGTCCCTGGGACACTGTTGTCAGGAGGCAATTCAGGATAGAAGAGCGAAGAGCCAGGGACTGCTCTGGTGACAGTGACCATGAGGCAACCGAAAACTGGGAGGTGGGAGGCCAGAGTGGAAAAAATGAGGCACTGTGGGCTGTTTACTTAGCTTTTATTTTTACCATAATTATATGCAAATAATAACTTCAAGGGTCAAATCGGTTAAAAAGTCATTGGACAAAGACATTAAAAAAAAAAAATGCTCCCAACTTCCTCTAGACAGCAACTACTTAAAATTGTTTTTTAACTGATTCTTAGGTATTTGCCTCCATATCACATATCTCTGGAGGCTTTTCAAAGTTAAGATGCCCCACTTTTATAACTGATCCAATTCCCAAGGTTGGATTCAATGACTGTTGAAAGAGAGAAGGACCTGGTGCCACACTTTTTAAAGAGCTAAACATGGAGACCAGTGAGCTCATAGTAGCAAAGCACTCAACAATTATCTAAATGGTGGTGGTTCACTACTCAAAGCTTTCACAGCAGGTGTCCCTGGAGCATACCTGAAATATTCAAGGCAATTTACGGAAAATGTGTATTTAAAATTCTTTCTGAAAATGTTGCTTTTTTTTCAGATTTATGTCACTTGCGGTAGGATTTGTAGTATCTGGCCTGGGAATACCCCTGGGAGACAGTCTTCCAAAGAGGATAGCCTGGAGCACAGGGGCGGAGTCGCTCCCTGCAAAGTGTTCTGCATCCTTTAGCGCGGACATTGCAGGTTCAGGTTCATTAAAATGCAGACCCCTCTAGGAGGCAGGAACGCTGTTCCCGCAGAGCTGATAATGACTTTCCAGCAGTCCTTCCACAGATTAATTTTAATGAAAGAGAAGAGCATGGGTTCCCGCCAGGATGTCTATTTCATCTTCCTGGGATCCGGAGGCTTCCTGTTCTCTCCTCCCTCCCCAATCCCGTAACTCACTTTGGAAGGAACTGGAGAAGCAGAGCTAGCCTTTGGAAGTCCTTTAACAGTAGCAGCTTCCCATCCACATTGTTGTATAAATTATATAAATAATCATCCATGATCGAATATGTCACAGTCATCATCTCTTACATGATTATTTGGGGTTCCACTGAACTGCCTGCTTCCTATTGACCCATTAGTACATTGTTTTTACTATTACACTGTGTAATTATGTACTGTCTGCTAAAGAAAGTCTCCCCTCATTACACATTCTATCCCCCCAAACCATTAATGGCTTTTCTCCTGTATTTATTCTTCTGGAGGAACTTTAAAAGGACTCATTCCAATTTCTGAAAATCCTGTGAGGGGTGATGATCAGATCCTATTCACTTTATACAGTACTTTGGGAGGTGATGGTGGCTTGATTACAGTGCATCTCCCTTTCCACCAATGTGACTGCCATTCTCTGGAGCTTTCTTCAAGTCTCACTGAGGTTCTGTCATTTCCTTTATGCAGGAGCTGCACATTGATTTTTGTAAATCACGTCTTCCTTCCCTTTAGTTCTCCAGCTGGTTTCTTATTATGTAAGAAAAGCATTAAGTTTTGAGAATTTTCCAGTCACTCACTTCATGGGATCACGTTACTAGTTCTAAGCATTTTCAGTCGATTTTCATTTGTTTTCTCGGTTGGTGATTATATTATCAAACAAATTCCTGTCTCCTTTTCAAGATTTATAATGCTTGGCCCATTCAGAATTGAATGAGAATACTTCTCTTGTGTCAGTGATTTTGTAAGGGGTTTTCTATTATGTTAAGGAAAAAACATAATAAAAGTAAAGCGACATTTGATTACTGTTTTACTATGGATTTTCTTTATCCCGAGAAGAATTCTGGAGTTTGTTCAGATGAAGACTCTGTAGCCAGACTTTGGTGTCAGGTCCCATTGAGCACATGGAACACAAAATGCTGTGCGTCAGAAAGACAAATCTCAGTGCATAAGAAGGACTGACATTTAAACTCCCAGGAAATTGCAACAGTTTGTGGCATCAATAGGAGAGCGTATTGAAATTAGATTATTCCAGGTGACCCTGGACTATTCCAGGTGGGATGAATGGCATGCCCCTCAACCACTGCTCACGCCCATCCCTGCCCTCTCTGTGCAAGTCTAGTTGTGGGGACCACATTTCCCAGGTTCCCTTGAGCCCTAACTCCGCACTGGCCTGGCCAATGGAGGCCCTGGAGGAGGAAGAGAGACCAGAGGCAAAGGGAGGCCAGAGTGCTTCTCCCCCTCATTCTCTGCCTCCTGGGGTGACCCTGGAAGAAGCTGCATGGCCTTATTGGCTCCACTGTCACTGAACAGCCCTCCTTTGATGGCCAAGCGACAGTCAGATGGCCCTGGTTTGGGGGATTTTGGTAGAATCACCTCAAACCACCTCTCCTTCCATTGGAGGCTGGCCCTAAGGGCGGCAGCAGTCAGGGAGTCAGGGTGGGCTTCGTGGGCATTCCGGCCGTGCAGGTGTGTGGGGTACCGTGCTGGTTTTGATGCTCTCTATTAAATTCTCTCTGGCTAAGGGACTTCCCTGGAGGTCCAGTGGTTAGGACTCCATGCTTCCAATGCAGGGGGCGCAGGTTCGACCCCCTGGTTGGGGAACTAAGATCTCACATGCCGTGCAGCACGGCCAAAAATAAATAAATAAAATGAAAAATAAAGTGGCTCTTCCTAAAACTAAAACAAAAAAATTCTCTCTGGCTGAAACCCGTGTAGTGGGCCCTGACTAAGCTGGTCGCCCCAGTCTGTGTGGCTCCTGAGGGCTCTCGGCCTCCAGCCTGGGTCCCTGACCTCTGTGGTTAGCTTCTGTGCACACTTCTCTGTTATCCAGGTGTGAGCAGGCAGGCAGTCCTGAGTCCCAACACCAGGACTGCTCCTTTCCAGATCTACCCGCTTCTCTACACTAGAGGACTCGGAACAGCAGCTGTGAACCCATCCTCCCTCCGCCAAGCTCCACAGCCTGCCGGGTGCACGGCCAGGCTTTAGATGGGCCTTTTCACAAAGCACTTGGCACAGGGAGCGGCCCAGGCTTTGGAAAAGGCGATGGGCTATCCTCGTTACAGAAGTTGTGCTGAGGATGTGCTGATCCCTTAAGTTTTTCTTGCCAGCAGCTTGACCACGACAGTGGAAGCAAAGCCAAGTCCAGTTTTTCTCTGGATGTCAATCAATTCTTTTCCATGGTCCCTGACATTGCCTTTGCAGGCCGTTTCTCTTACTCTCTGCTCAGCTAGAGGAAGAATAACCACTATAGTGGGTAAGAGCTTGGGTTTAAATCCAGTTCTGCCACCCACTAACTGTGTAGCCTTGGGCAAATTACTTAACCTCTCTGTGCCTTAGTTTTGTCACCTGTAAAATGGGATTAATAGCAGCACCAACTCTTCCCCAGCTTCAGATCTCCCTGACTCCTCACCTCCAGACAAAACCCAATGCCTCGGTGTGGAGCCCAGGGAGCTCCCCTCCCCGTCTCCGCTGTGTCTGGAGCACCCGCTCTCTGCTTCTGGGCAAGACAGGTGCACACACTCGACCTTCCCTGGTTCCCAGAACAGATTTATTTATTTATTATTTATTTATTTATTGCCTCTACGTACAGATGAGGAAAGCAAGCTTAGATGGCTAAGAAACGTGCCCCAAACCTCAGCCGGTGGGAGGGAGAGCTATGTCAGCAGTGTCTGCAGGACCCAAAGTCCTTCGTCCACAACCTGCACCCTGAAGTCTCCACGTGCTCCAGGCCAAACCAAACTTGTTGCAGTTTCCAGAACATTCCATGCTGTTTCCTTCCTGTTTTTTTGCCTACACACTGTTCTCCCTGTCGCATTTTGAGAATTATGAGTAAGCGAATTTGGCAAAAGCAAGTGGTGTGGACGTGCGAGAGTACGGAGAGTAGACAGGAGGGTGGAAGCAAGGGATGAAGTGAGGCAATCCAAGCTGTATTTAGATTTTTGAGACGGGGTGGGAATACACCCCCGTGCCCTCCCGTTCCTGAAGGGGGTGCTGTGGCTTTCTACTTGGGATCAGGACACCAAAACCTGTGGTTTCAACATTTCAGGCTGAGGCTGAAAAGTGCATACAGCAGGCCTGCATCTGATTGACTTAAACTCAGCTTAGCCTGGCACAGAGCAGTTGTCATGGCGACGCATAATTACCATGGCGCTACTCAGAGTGGGAATAATCGCCCAGTCACTGACCATCGATCTGCACAGCTTTTTTTTTTTTTTTTTTTTTTCTTTCTCAAGAGGACCAGGAATTCCAGCAATATCACCTAGATGCCAGCCTTGGATTACACTCATAGCAGTAATGATATTTCCTTAAAATATGTTTTGTAATTTACACAGACTTTCATACACACACCATTAAAACACAAACAAGCCCCTTCTTTATCTATACTCGCCTCCTACATGGTAGGTCTATTCATGCCAGTTTGAACAAATATAAGACTATACTGTGTACACATTGTCATTTAATACACTTTAAACCTTTTCACGATTACATAAATATATTCCTTTCAGATTCAACCTCAGTACTTTCTGTCTTTGAAATTTTCATATAAAATACACACACTCAGACTATATTGAACTTTCAAAATGAATTAGAATCACTGTGAGGGGCACGAACCCACGTCCCTCACATCGGCAGGCGGACTCCCAACCACTGCGCCACCAGGGAAGCCCCTGCACAGCTTTTGTTTCTTCCCCTACAAAACATTTCCCTTCAAGACAGGTCCATACGTGAGAAACCACTTCCGGCTGACGAGAGTCGGAACCCCCAGTGTAAATCTCTCTATCTTCTCTGCTGGGGCCAAGGGAAGAAATGGGGAGAATCTGCTACCAAAGGTGGCTTATGACAGGGGCCTAACAATTTACATCCCAGGAGTCCATGCCCCTGCCCCTTGGCTCAATTTCAAATCCCAGTCACTGATATTCCCGCTTCACCTCCCAACTTCCTGATGCTACCTCAGGCCTGGTTTCTCCAGGCTCTGTCCTCACTCTACCTGAGAGTAGAGCTCTGAAAAAACAGTTCCTACGATTTCACAAGTCTTATCGTTTATCCCAACCAGACTATTATTATTATCATTAATGATAATAATATTATCATTATTATTACCCTTCCTTCAAGGCTCAGCTCCAGTTTTCAGGAAGCACTTCCAGCACCAAAAGTTAGTAAGAATACTTGTGGAACCTAACCCAGGTCTTCTTCCTCCCTTCCTTTTCCCCCAGAGCTCTTGGTCTGTATCACATTTACTCATTCAACAAACACTTATTGACCATCTACAAAATGCCAGGCACTGTACTAGGTTCTGGACACTGAACAGAATAAACGTCTGTTTGCATACAATAAACACAATACATAAGTAAACTATGCAGTGTATTAGGAAGGGAACATATGCCAAGGAGAAAAATGAGCGAAGAAGGGAGATGTGGAATGCCCAGAAAGTGGATTTCAATGTAAAAAAGATGGCCTAGGAGGCACTCACTGAGTGCATCTGAGTGGAGAGCCAGAAGAAAGGGGAAAGTAAATCACTGGGATTTCAAGAGAAAGGACATTGCAGGCAGACAGTAGCCAGTGCAAAGGCCCTGAGGCACAAGGGCATCTGGCCCGTTGGAGCACAGCTGGGTGCACAGCCGGCTGGACCAAGGTCAGGAGGGAATAAGTAGTGGGAGATGAGGCCAGACAGGAATGGAGGTCTTGTAGGTCACTGTGAGTCAATGGGCTTTTGTGCGTGTGAGATTGGAGACTTTGGGGGTTTTGGGCAGAGGGTCACTCTAACTGATGTTTTGAGAATAGATCACGGGGGCTGGGGGTGGGAGTAGAAACCAGATACCAGGTGACAGATGATCCAGTTTGGAGCAGACTGGCACTAAGGAGGTGGTGAGACGGGGGGATTCTGGCTGTGCTCTGACGGTAGGACCACCTGGATTTGCTGATGGGATCGGAAGTGTGTATGGAGAAAACAGGCAGAGACAGCTTGGTTTCTGGCTTGAGTAACAGGAAGGCTAGCAAGGCTGTGGTGAGAAGGGAAGACGGTGAGGAAGAACAGCTTCGGGAGGGGGAGGAAGGGGACTCACGCTCGGGGGGTGTTCAGTTTGAGACCTGCGTCTATGAGACCCACAGAGGAGACGTCAGGCAGGCATTTGCATCTGCGCGTCTGGAGTTCACGGAAAGAGGTCCAGGCCAGAGGCATCGTCTTGGGACTCATTAGGGAACCGATGATTTCCAAAGCCACAAGACAGGATGAGCACACAAGGGAGTGAGAGGAGGTCCCAGGATGGAGCCTTGGGCCACCAGCATGAGTAGATCAGGAGGGACCAGTCACGGAGCCCAGGAAAAATAGCCATGGAGGTAGAAGGAAAGCCACAGCGTGATGTCAGCAGGGGAAGGAAGTGCTTTGAGGGAGAGGGAGAGGTGGACAGTCAGTGGTGCCCGGAGCTGAGGAAGATGAGGCTGGGGGGACCGAGGTGATTCAGAAACACTGCAGCTCAGAGCTTCAGGGCAGTGGTGGCTCTAAAGCCAACTGCAGGAGGGTCTGAAGAGGAAAATCAGGGGAAAAGGGGGGACAACAAAGCTAGCCAGCTTTTTGGAGGGTCTTGGTTGGAAAGGGTGTTAGAGAAGCGGGCAGCTGGAGGGGGACCTGGTGGGAAGGTGGTGGTGGTGAGAGCGGCCGGGAAAGCACGTTCCTGGCGGGGCTGCAGATTCCCAGGAGCTTCAGGTCTCCCGATGCCTGGGTAGGACTCCAGGCCGATGAGGTCAGAATCTTGGGGGCCCCTTGTTCTTTTTTCAAAAGCTTGTCAGGTGATTGCAACCTGTAGCCAAGGTTAAGAAACAACACACTAGAAACATTGACGGAGTGGGAAAGGGAGGGAGTCATTGCTTGAGTAGAGGAGGGGGCGTCTGGTGAAAAGAAAAGAGTGTCTTTCACAGGGGGAGTGGGCCTGGTGTGCCTCTGTGGGTGTCATCGCCGGGGGGAGGGTGGTGGGAGTTCTCTTCTGAGTGTCCCTTTTTTGGAGAAAGAGGTGAGAGGTTATCAGGGGGATTGAGGGTGGGGGGGGGAGCACTGGAGGCTTGAGGAGGGTGAAAGGAGCTTGCAACGTCGCCCAGGGGAGTGGGAGAGAGAAGGCACCAGGGAAGTGTCCCGTGGTCCCAGGCAGTACCTTTAAGGGCCTCTTAAGCTTGTGGCCAGTAACTGAAAGTGCGACCACTCAGCCTGGTGACCCTCTCCCTGCAGCGCCACAGTCTGGGCACCTGCTTTGGGGCCAGCAGACCCGACTGAAGTCCTGGCTCTGCCACTTGGTGCTGTGTGGCCATCTTATTTAATGTCCCGCAGTCTTCATTTCTTTGCTGTGAAATAGTGACAGTACCTTTCACGGAGGAATGTGTTAGAGGTGAGAGGTCACTGCAAGCACCTGGTCCCGTGTAGGCACATCGTCGTCATAAATGTCAGCTCCTGTTGTAATTGTCAGTTAGTTCCCGACTGTAGTCTCTCCAAAGAGCTTGGTTGATCTCCTCTTTGGACGGTGGGGCCTGTGCTTTCTTCTCCGTGTCCTTCAGAGAACATGTTATGTGCTGGCCACAATGAAATCACTCGGTCAATAAATGCCCTTGGCTGAAAAATTAACTACTTTGTGAGCATTCGTCACGGTATAAGCTCCGAGATCACTGAAAGTAAGAAGATGGCAAAAGCAAGGTGCAGATACAGTCTGCTTCCCCAGCCCAGGCAGACCTCGGAGATAGTGCAGGGTGGGTTCCAGACCACAAGAAAGCGAGGTATGCCTGTATTCTCTCCCCTACAACCCTCCCCATTTAACTACTGGGATTCTGACCATCACTGCAAAGTTATAAATAAAATGCATGGTCCACACGTCTTCTACTTACAAGAAAAACATCAGATCACATACAATAAAAGCACACATATAACACAGCCATGAAAAGAAGGATGAGAGAAACGTGACTGGACAACCTGACGGGGGACAGACCAGAGACCCCACGGGGAGCCATGCGTCTTCACTCTGGGCTTCCTGAGGTTGAGCAAGTACGCCTGTTTGAAGACAGCACTCCCGATTCTGCAGGCGCTATCTTCACCTGGCTGAAATGATTTTTTTTCTCTGTGTTTCAGAAAATGGCAGGTTTTCGGAGCCCTTTAAGACACAGCTTCCTCTGGGCTGGGAGGTGGTCGCTGGTGACAGCACAAGAGCCCAGGTGCTTTCACTCTCTGCCCCCAAAGCCCACTAATGGTGAAAGAGAGACGGCTGGGGGCCCCCCATTCCTGGGCTAATAAGCAGTGGCCTCATGGGAGAGGGGTGCTGACCACCCTGTTGCCGAAGGGCAGGAAGGAGGTGAACGTCAGGCAGGTATCAGGGGCCCTGCCAGCCAGCTTCCAGGTCTGCCTGAAGCGTAGGGCTGTCCCTGGTGAGGAGCCCCAAAGACGTACGGGGAGAGGCCATCCCGGCACCATTTGACGGGATGCGATGTCTGCCGCAGATTCTGTGATCAGAGAGGGTCACGGGGGACCCAGGGACCCCGGGCTGAGACCCCCACCTGCTCCCACGCTGTCAGCTCGTGGGCCTTTGCTGCTGCCCAGGGGCCCCTGACATGTCCATTCCAGCAGCACAAAGAAGCAAAGCATGACATCCTCGTGCAAGAATGTGGGTCCTTCCTCCCACGGGCTTCTCTGTGCGCGGGACCTAACAGTGATGATAAGATGCTCATGTTAGTAGAGGGCTTCATGTTCTACAAACTGCTGTTACATTGTACTTCCTCCTTCAGGTCTCAGAATAACGGGCCAGGTGGGGCCGAATCCAGGACCCAGCTTGCTGCGGGGAGGGGTCGAGGCAGTGTGTCAACGGCCGGCGGGCAGTGGAGGGGGCCGGGGCTCGCGGCTCAGCATCTTTCTCATTGGAAAGGGGTGATTAGAGCAGAGGGCCTCCGAGTCCCCCAGGTTCTGACGCCCCGGGATCCTGTGACAAGGATTATCCTTACACACTCAGCTCACACGTCACAGGTCGGGATGAGTTCTCAGGGAGGCACCGTGCAGCCATCAGGTGCCATGAGGGCACAGCTCTCCCCGCGACCTGCCAGGTTTCACGGGGTGGCATGAGGGCCGCTAGTTCTGTGGCCTCAACTGGAGATGAGCCACATTGAGCCCTCATTAAAATGGAAGCTTATGAGTATAAATGAAGCTGTGGCAACGTCTGATGCAAATTTACATGTGGAATGGGTCCCCCTGTCTCTTTTCTCTGCATTAACTTTCACGTGGCAAGGTCTGGAATCTAATTTCTCTTTTTCTGCTGACAGCTGCTAAAGGACTTGGGGAGCTTGAGGCTTGGGTGGGTATAAATTCTGCTCAAATCCCCAACTGACTGTCTTCTTGTAGTTTTTGCTTTAGTCCGGCTGGTCAAATCACAGACGGTCAAGGCCTTCGAGACAGAGGGACTCCCGGCATTCACGACAGAGCGCGGCAAAGCTGCTGTCCATCTAGAGTTGGGAGATGGACGCAGTTGGGTCCCAGACAGCTGGTTTTGTACGAGGCCTGCACCCCGGAGATCTGGCTGCTGTTCCAGGCAGGCCCTAAAGACCGCGTGTTGAGGCCTGCTGTGTGCTCGACTCTGAAGTTGGAGGTTGACTCCAAAAAAATTAAGTCACTCTTGAAAAAATACAACAGATAAACCTTTCAGCAAACAATAGGAAGCAGCAGTTGCCTAAAATCTTTTTCTTTTCTTTTTTTTTTTTTTTTGCGGTACGCGGGCCTCTCACTGTTGTGGCCTCTCCCGTTGTGGAGCACAGGCTCCGGACGCGCAGGGCCGTGGCTCACAGGCCCAGCTGCTCCGTGGCATGTGGGATCTTCCCGGACCGGGGCACAAACCCGTGTCCCCTGCGTCGGCAGGCGGACTCTCAACCACTGCGCCACCAGGGACGCCCTGCCTAGAATCTTTTTATGGAGCGAGGTAAGATATACAAGTGAGTCCAACAGATGGTTTATCATTAAGTGCTAAGGGGTGTGGCACAGCCCGTAAGTGAGGGCCTGGGCTGAGTGATAGGGCTACAACATGTCTCTCTGGGGACACAATTTAACCCACACAGCCTGCTTATGGTCACAGAACCCATAAGAAGAACCCACTGTGGCCCAAGACCAGCTGCAGCAAGGGGCACTTACAGTCATCCTACCCTCCCTCTTCTCAATCCCCCCAAGACGAGAGGCCCAAGGAACCATGGGGGAGCTGCTCCCCAAACAAGCACGGATAGGTGAGCTTGTGTGGTACAAGGCGGGATGCAGTGGCCATGGAGGTGACACCCAACTCTCCTTCCGAAGGACCTGGGCCAGAGGCACCCTTGATGGACAGCTCCAGACCTCCCCACCTCGGGGTCTCCACTGCGTTTGCCCCGAGGCCACGCTTTCCCCAGGCTGTCCCCACGGAGTGACAGAACATGTGGGGTTCTAGAGCTGCCCACCCCTGCTTGTCAGTTTTCCTCTGACTGTCGACCTTTGCTTGGAGACTCCCCAGCTGGTCTGGTCAGACTTTCTCAGAACCGTGTGGTCTGAGGCTTTTCCCACCCAAACCTGCCTTCCCGCCCTCTGTCCACAGGTGTCAGACCTACACCTGGTCAGAGGCTCTCCCCGCCCACCCCTGCTCGTTGCCCTGTATCCTTCGCAGGCATTTCCCCCCTTACACCTCTTGTGTGTCTAATCCCGTCTTGGCATCTACCTCCCCAAGGATTCCAACAGAAACAGGAGCCCCTGAAGTTGTCCGTTTCTTTGTACGAAAGGGAGAGAGAGAGAAGAGCTGAGTAATCCCTGGGATGCCAGAAGGGCCACCTGAGACAGATCCCATTTTTCATTAATAAGGGTCAGGGAGAGCAAAATTCACAGGCTATTGAGATGTGGACAGAGACTGTGATCAAGGAATTTCACTTTGACCTGCAGCAGAAATTCCCACTGGATTCTTTATGTGCCTCTTCTATATACTAAGGATTTTGCTTGGTACTTTCACAAATATGCCATCATGTTTACTGACACTGAGACTTCTTGCTCTTTGCACCTCACAAACTGGCCCTAAATTAATTTTAAAAATAGTTCCAAAATAGTTGAGCCATGGGAAAATCATTAGACTAAATATAGAGCTTCCCAATGGACTATTATAATACCATTATTTGTGTCTGTTACCTCGCTCTCAAGGAGAGTGGAATAGTGATGGAATACAAGGCAGGGTATTTTGTGATCTCATGTAGCCCTAGGACCAGCCATTTTGTGAATCTGAATTTACAAACAGAAAGAGATATTAGGATTAGAAAAAAAAATGAGGATGTGAGTAAACCAGAGGAAAGTAGGTTCTTTTGCATCAGATCTTAGAAATTCTCTGAACTAGCAATCTGACCATTTCTATCAGCCCAACAACCTTGTTTTCTTCTCATTACTCAGTCCATCCCCTAGCCTGGAGGTATCTGGTTACAGTACCATGGAAGTTTAACCAAAAATAAAGAGAATTGAATTATGCCTGTCAAAGCAAATGACCAGCATACACTTGATGGTGCTGGGTCTTACCTTCTGTAATCACTACTTTTTTCTTGCTCAGGTAACTTGAAAAATTACTAAGGGACATCAACAATCCCAGTCATCAGTATACTTTAATCAGCCTTTCTCCAATTATGAAGGGAAAACTCCTCCTATAGAAGATTTACGCACTCCAATTCCATAAACACCCATCATAGATCCTCATCTGAACCCCCACAGTAACAAGAATACCCAATGCCTCTGCTTGAGTTGAGCCTCTGAAAATGGCCCTGGCAACCCACAAGCACTGTTTGGAGTGTTACAACTGCCGAGACTTGCCTTCCTGCAGATACTCAGAATGCGCTTGGGGATATATACCCTGAGGCTGCAGGCCCTCTGAGAGATCCCCGGTCATGAGGGCCAGGGCTACCTGACCACAACGAGGAACGTGCCAGGGGTGGCCGAGGGGCAGAGAGGTTGTGCTGTGACAGTTAAGTAACAGGTACTGGTATTAGTTACAAACGCTGCTTACACAGCCTTCCTTTGCTCCCCTCCTCCCTTCCTGCCTCTCTTTTCCTCTCCTCACCTTGTTCTACAAAGAATAACCTACAGGGGGACCAAAACAATACAACAAGATTAAGTTAATTAAAAGTGAGAAGTCTGTCAGTGAGGACTCTTGCCTCGCAAGAGACAGAAATCCAGCTGTATCTTAAGAAACGACACAGGGAGAGGGAGGAGGAATGGGTCTTAGGGACAATGGGGACCAAGGCTTCCATGTTCTCTCTCAGTGCTGTGTTCAATCTCTCAGGCTACTGTCCTTCAGTCGGGGTCAGCTCCAGTTAGAATCCCAGGGAAGGGCTCTGATTGGCTGCCCAGGACCACTCCCCCAAGAGGGTGCTTATGATTGGCTGAGCAGGTGGGCAGGGACCAGAACACTGAGTCAGAGGGGCAGCCTCTACCCCCTCAGCTGCCCCTGGACCTATGGCAACTTCGGAACAGTGCTTCTGGGAAATGAGCTCTCCTCTGGGGTGGACGTCACCTCTGAGGGCAGGCCAGAGGGACTTGAGACGGTTACAGGGCGTGTGCCCAGGAAATTATGGACTTTTTGCAATTTTCCAGAGGAATTCAGGAAAGCAAACAGCACTGACCGTGCCACTGCCATGTATGTACCTGCTTTGGGGACTGACATGGAGAAAAGAATGGAACTAACTTTTTTTTTTTTTTTTTTTTTTGAGGCTTTAACGTTTTTATTTAGGAAAAGACTGAGTCTGAAACTATAATCGTTCAATCTAAAGCATCCCTTTTTCAAGTGGAGTCAATTTATGTAAAATATTTTTTCTTGTCTATAAAAAACAAACTGAACAGTCTTTTGATTATGAGGAAATACAGACACATGTACTTTAAACTACCCAGGTTGCTCTATCATAAAAGAAATAGGATATGCTCTTTCCC
>NW_006797698.1:1313450-1339378 GCF_000442215.2 Lipotes vexillifer
CCTCTTGCATCTCCCATGCATGGGCGCTTACACTCTCCCAGGCATTCTAACACCTGCATTTCGAGGTGGTTACAAAGTTGCCTGCAGATACTCCACCAGGGAGTGGCAGAGGCAGGTCTGACTCCAGAGCCCATGCTCCTCCCACCTCCTTTCCCTAAATATGACCGAAAACCCTAGTAGCCATAAAAAAAACAAATCGATAGAACAAACTATACAAAAAGGAGACAATCTTGCATGAAAAAAGGGCAAGATAAACGAAGGCAAAAGGTCAATAAATACACTGGGAAGAAATGTTTGCAACCCACAGTACTGACAAGGGGCAAATTTTTGCAATATATATGAAGGGCTCCTACAAACAGACAAGGCAGGAGAACGGGCAAAGGGCACAGCCAATCACAGAAAGGGAATGTGAAGGAAATACGAATATGCACAAAGCCGCGTTCATAACACGAAAAAGGCACAGTAAAACTCCAATGAGACACTATCTTCACCTAACAGATTGGAAAGTATCACAGAGTTAGAAACTATACTGTATTGGAGAGGGCCTGGGCAGACAGGCGTGGGCATACACCGGTGGTGGGAGCGAAGATCGATCAACCTCTGAGAAGGACCAATTTCCTGCCTAGGGAAATGAACCAGGTACGCACGCTCTGCCCCAGCAGCTCCCATCTGACCACGTGCCCTCAGACCCCTGCCAAACGTGTGAAATGACGGATGTGCAAGCATTCCAGCCCTGGAAGCAGCCTAAATTTTCATCAGGAGGGGACAGCTCAAATACACCTAATGTAATAAATAATAAGTCATAATCACGACAAATCGTGTAACGTTTATACAACGGGATAGCATGCGGCCGTTCCCAAGGACGACGCAGCGCCCTGTCAGCAGATACGCACAATCCTCCAGACGCGTCCCCGAATTAGAAGCCACACACGGTGCTCTCCCACTTGTGGGGGGAAACGTCTGCACGAGCCACCCTCCCACTCTCCTGCGGGAGGCTGCACACCTTTCCTGTCTCCTCAAACCTCCCACACCTCTCCCTCCATCCGCTGGTGGCATCGTGAAGCGGTCAGGAAGACCCCACTCCCTGCCCGCAGGCCCACGTCCTCCCTCTGCCCCTCCTGTCCCACGAGGGGCTGTCCTCTACTGGCACGCCTCACCCCTCCTGCCTGCCCCAGGATTTCGCTACTGAAGTTTCTCCTTCTCTTTTCTGCATCCTCGATTCCTTCCCCTGACGGTGACAGGGTCATGACACTGGCAGATGAACGTGCTGTAACATCCCCCTCCTTAAAAAAGAGACAGCCCTCTCCCGACCCACATTCTTCTCTTGCACTGCCCTGTTTCTCCGCTCCCCTGTAAGCGAAGCTCCCGGGAACAGCCGTCCGCTTTGTGCCACATCCACTGCCCTGTCCCTTGTGAACCCGCTCCACAGGGCTGCTGCCCCGGCCACTCCTCGCCCATGTCAAGGCTGCCAGGGGGCTCCATGTCACCAAACCCCACGGTCATCTTTTTTTTTTTTTTTTAACTTAAAAAAAAATTGAAGCAGAGTTGATTTACAATGTCGTGTAAGTTTCCGGTGTACAGCAAAGTGATTCGGCTATACGTATACATGTATCTATTCTTTTTCAAATTCTTCCATTTAGGTTATTGCAGAATATTGGGCAGGGTCCCCGGCGCTAGACAGTAGGTCCTTGTTGGTTATCCATTTTAAATATAGCCGTGTGCTCGGTTCTTTGTGGCTGCCTGGAGGGGTGGGATAGGGAGGGTGGGAGGGAGGGAGACAAAGAGGGAAGAGATATGGGAACATATGTATATGTATAACTGATTCACTCTGTTATAAAGCAGAAACTAACACCATTGTAAAGCAATTATTCCCCAATAAAGATGTAATAAATAAATAAATAAATAAATAAATAAATAAATAAATAAAGCCGTGTGCACCCGTGGTCATCTTGAATACTCTTGTCACTCACAGAGCACCTACTACTCCTTCCCTCCCCAGATGCTCGTCTGGTGGTCTCTGGATCCACCTCTCCTGGCTGTCTTCCTAATTCACGGCCGCTCCTTTGTGGACCCTTTGCTCACTCCTCCTTACCTCCCCAACCTCTACCCGGGGCGGGGGGGGGGGCCCCCTTGGGCCAGTCTGACAACATTCTCTGTACCTGACTCTCTTCGCGTTTGACGGCTTGAAATGCCAGCCTTTGGTCGATGACTTCCAAACGCATATCTCCAGCCAGATGTCTCCCCTGTCGCTCTGCGATTTTACCTCAGGTGTCTGGGTATCCTACAGGCATCTCAGATTCACTACAGCCAAAAGCAGACTCTCCACTTCCCAGCCCCTCCCAGGAGACGGGATCGTTCCACTTGCTCAGGCCCAAAACTTCAGAGCCACACAGGGCACTCTTTTCTCTCAGACCCCACATCCAATCTATCCGCAAATTCTGGGGATTCTGTCTTCAAAATATATTTGGAAGCAACTACTCACCACCCTGCCGCTCCCACCGTGGTCGGAGCCACGGTCGTCTCTGGCTTGAATGTCAGTGATAGCTCCGCGCTATGCTGCCCAGGAGGGCCTTTCACTGTACAACCTGTACACATGACGGCCGGGCTGACCCTTAAAAACTCAAACTCAGTCTTGTCCTTCTAGTTGACATTATCCCACATCTCACTCAGATAAAAGTCCCCAAACACTAGTCCACCTGTCCTTTTGCCACCTCTGGCCACACTGCCCTCCAGACCCCTCCTAGCAGCCTCCTCCCCAGCTCTGCACCTCGTTCAGCCCCTCAGAGCCGCCAGATTTCTGCTCAAATGTTCAGGGTCAGAGCTGTAGTCGGGGCTGCCCGGCAGAAGCTGGGCCCGTGGAGGGAGGGTCTGCCTGGTGGAGTGGGAGCCACAGGGGAAAGAAACACTGTGCAAGATGCTGCCCCAGGAAAAACAAGGGAAGACGAAATCCCTGGGGTCCTTCCTCTTCCACTCCTCCAGACCCCAGTCTCCCCGACTGTCTCCCACTGGCCAAACCTGGCCAGACACCAGTTGGCCAAAGATCCTGGGACTGCAGTTCCTGGCAACACAGAGCAGGCAGGACAGCAAACATCTAAGAGCAGAGGAAATAACCCCCCCAAAGAGCACCCCCACCAGAAGGGGCAAGTCTCCAGACAGGCTGAAAAATCAGTCCCTGGTGAAGGAGTGATTAAACAACACAATGCTCTAGCTGTATCGGTTCTTAGACTTGCAACGATAAACAAAAGATTTGGAACCAGCGATCCTGTCCTATGGAGATGTAGGGTCTCCTTGAAGCTCAGCCACAAAGAGCTGCTCTCCTGGCCTTCTAACCACAAGAGTCACGGACAATGCGTCGGCCTCAGCGTGTGTGCCCTGGAGTCTTGGCTGTGAGCCCACACTGCCCCAAGCCTGCAATGCATGCCAGGGCTTTGGGAGAAGCTGGTGCACCCACCTCCACCAGATGCTGGGAAGTCCTGGACCATGGGTGAATACGCTACAATGGCAGGAAAATGTTCTCTCAGGCTGGTCAAAGAACAATGAACACTGTAATTATACTTTATTTTTTGACCTAGAGGGTAAAGAGCCACAATGAGTGGGGAGAGGAAAAACAAGCCAGGCCTCCGGCACTGTGATGCTCTTGGGAGTGTGTGTTGCAATGAACTAAAATGAGCTGACGCGCAGCGTTTTAGTCAGAAAATCTCTCTCTCCCCATCCTCTCCCAAGAGCTCATGCAATTCTTAGGAGTTATATTTAGGAACATTTTACAAAGTGCTGTCCTGACCCACATGGCACAGGGAGGGTTGTCAAAAACCACTACGTCCTTGAGAGCCTACTGCCTGCCCGTCCAGAGCCCTTGAACGGAGCCTCTTGTGGGCTCTGTCTGTGCACCAAATGGGCACTTATTGATTACAGTATAAAGTGCTAAGGTACAAGGACGGGAATAGAGGTTAGCAAGGTCGAGCATGGGTTTAACTCTGCGTGTGGCTGGGCCCTCGTGGGAGGGACACTCTGAGAGCCCGGATGACAACTGTGCATCTTCAATGAGGCTCAGAGGTCAGCAGGTCCAAGTCTGTACACACCTACAAATCCAGGACATGACCTGGTGCTCTGCTCCCCGAACATGGCCAATCCCTAGGAATTGTAAATACATTTTTTCTGGAATCTTGTTGAAAAGCTGTAACTGGCATTCTTTTTTTTTTTTAAGTATACCTTTCAGCACTTTTTTTTTTCCTTTGGCCACACCACACAGCATGCGGGATCTTAGTTCCCTGACCAGGGATCGAACCCACGTCCCCTGCAGTGGAATCGTGCAGTCTTAACCACTGGACCGTCAGGGAAGTCTCTGTAACTGGCATTCTCAAGACCAGGTCTGGACATCAGCTGCAAGTCACACAAAGGGATGGTAACGACGGTGCTGGTAAGCGCCCTCCCTTACAAGTTCACATTCAATTTGAACTGCAATATATGAACTTTGGGTCCAGTCTAACAACCAAAGTAATTTTATTTGTTGGGAAATTACTACAATTAATGTGCAATATTTAATCACGTCTGAAATAGACGGGTGAGAGGTCAGGAAGTCAGTCATGAGCCATAGTCAGATAACAGTGGTACGTATTGCAAATTTCCCAGAGTTCATCTGTATGCTTCTGGCATGTTCAAAGCTCAGAACTAAGTTGAGAACCAACAGACACATACCTCTAGTCAAATCCTGCAGCCCAGGGAGCCCAAACCCATCACCCGGATGGGAGGTTATGCCAGATCACCGGGACAAAAGTCACATGGGAAACTGTAAAGCAGCCATTGGTGGAACCAAGGACTTTATTCCCAACTAATGCTGTTTATGTGTTGATTACCCTTAGTCAAGGAAGGGAGCATAATGGCTGGGATTACCTATCCTTTTATTTTGCAAACCGACCCCTCCCCCTGCCCAGTGCTGGGTGGCCACACATACCCTGCTTGCTGAACTTGTCATTCTTTAGAACTGCTGGGTGTGTGTGCAGACACAGAGCTGACCAAGACAGCAGGCTACTCTCCAGAGAAAAGATGGGAATGACAATGACAAGTCTGCCCCTGGGAGAGTTATTGCCACAAGAGTTTACCTTTACCTTAATCCAAAGTACTTCTGAGATTCCATGACCAGGACTGCCTCATGGTCAACTGGCGTTATGGGTGAAGGGCAATCTGGAACACAGATAAAGAAGTGGCTTGCGTGGGTCCCCCCAGAAAATCAAAAGGGACCCAGGAAAGGGCTGTCAGGAGAGGTGCTGGTCCGGAGCACCTGCCTCCACTTCTCCCCATGGATGGCTACTCATGGTTCCATTTGCACCAGGGAGCACAAGCTGTCACAAGGTTACACAATCAGTGGCCAAGTTTAAAGGGAGATAAAAACCAGAATGTGACCCTCAGTCTGGTTTTCATGATTAGATAACACCCTCTTTTCGCTTGATAGCCCACGAGCTATCAGAGCGTTTACAGAGTCGAGTCCAAGCCTTATGGTTTTCTTGTCCCAAGAGTTGCTTTTTTGCACAGAATTGAGTCGCTGGTGTCCTGACTACATAGACCACTGTTTTCCCCTCAACTCTATGTCACAGGCACAGAGACGAAGGCAGCTAAGATGTTCAATCATTTGTCCAAGGTCACCCTGACAGAGGTTCCTCAATAATGCTGTCAGCCTTGTGCAAAGCTTTTCAAAAGGAGGGGCCACATTTTTAAAATGTCATTCAGAGGACACAACAAATTAAGATCAATGGACAGAAGTTAAATGGATTACAAAGCACTCTGACAGCTAGTCTCAGTTTCCCTCATCTGTCAAATGCCTAAGAGAGTTTTCTTAGGGGATTTTAATAGAAATTAGGTAAGATAATTAATATGAACTACCTAATATAATGTCTGGTATGTAACAGGTAATCAAAAAGTTAATTCCTTTCTTCTTCCTGACAGTGGAACATATCACCACTGAATATAGGAATTCACCAGACACAGATGTCTCTGTACAGACCCTTGGTCGCCAAGATTCCTCCTAACTGTAACATTCCAAGTTTACAGGGCAGACTTTAAATCCATGAGTGCAGCACAAATTCTAAGACTTTCTAAGTTGTCAATGCTCTACTAAGATGACTCATGGTTTCCAGAGTCATTTTCATTTATATGGTATATTAATACACAAAATGGAAAGAAAAAAGGGGGTGGGTGGGTAGGGACCAGTTAATCTAGAAAACTAGGCTAAGTGAAATTCATCCTGTAAATTCTTAATCCAGGGTTTCATTTATGTTGACTGTGGTACTCTGTGTATTTCACTTCTCAACTAGATTGTAGGTCCTCAGTGCAGCATTTTAAATGGTCTTCTCTGAATGAAGTGCTGCCCTGGCTGGGGAAGAGGTGGCACTGTCACGGTGCGCCAGTGTGGTGACCTGGAGCCCTGGGGGTACATCAACTGTCCAGGATGTTAGTCTGGGGTGTTAGTGGTGGTATAGCAATTACACCAACACATGCGTGGTATAAAACAGGGTTAATAACATCCTCTCCCATAGATGTATTGAAACACCCCAGCAATGGCACCTAGTAGGTGCCCTATATCGGTAACTCTATGAGGAGCCTAGACAAATGATGCTCCAAATGGACACATCTTCAAAACACCCCCTTCCCCTGAGAACCTCTGTCTTAAACCATCTGTGGGGAAGGACCAGGGGTCTTTTGTTTGCTTGTTTGTTCTAAATGCTCAGTTCATCGCGAAATGATACTTTTGAAAGGTTCAATTAAAAAAGGGATTCCTAGAGCAGTAAAATCACACAAAGACGTACAAAAGACAATCGGGACAAAACACATGTCCCCATTAAAGAGGCCTTAGAAATCTTCTAAATGCCATCCCACTCCTCTTACACATTGCAAAATTGCTCACAGCCACACCGCAGATCAGCGGCAGTGCTGGGAGAGGACTGAACTCATTCTCTTGGAACATGGAAGCTGGTTCCCTGACAGCCCACGGTCCTGGCTAAACCCTACTTCTCATCCTTCCATCAATCAGAAGGACAGGGCCACACTAGGGTGAGGCAAAATGAGGTCCTTGCCCTGGGTGTGAAAGTTAAGGAGTTGCCCCCAAATCAGTCATGAAGATAAATAATATTTCAATGCAATATTTTGTATAGGCAAGGCTATGCTGTGATAACAAATAAATATCAAAATCTCAGTGGCTTTAACCCAATTCAATCAAGTCCAATTCAAGTTGAGTTGCCCTCCTCCATCTTACTGGGTGCCACCTGAAACACGTGGCCTCCAAGATCATGTGTTCTCCAAGATCATGGCGGGAGGGGAAAAGGGAAATGGGGCAGACACACTGACTTTTCACTGCTTGACCCAAGAAATACCACTACTAATTCTATTTGCATTTCATTGGCCAGAATTAATTACATATTCCTATCCTAACTGCCAGGGCACTGGAAAATGTAAAGAGCCTCTGCTTGATTTTGGGGGAAAAAAATTATATATATAAACTTCATTTTATACCAAAAAAAAATCATAATTTTACATAAAGAAGGGATTGGTAACAGTGCTAAGCTGAGCAAAAGGCAAATTCAGTAATGCTGTCTTTATTCAAAAATTTTCTATTTTGTTCAGCACATATTTGATTTCATTAGTTTTGCAAAGGGATCATAGGTCAGGGCATTCAGAAACAGTAGACATCAGGGGTCATTATAGAGATGCTGTGGCTTGGGCATGCCACATTTAGCTACTCGCTAACTGTGCAGGGACTTCCCTGTTGGTCCAGCAGGTAAGACTCCGTGCTTCCAATGCAGGGGTCCCGGGTTCGATCCCAGGTCAGGGAAAAAGATCCTGCAGGCCGCAACTAAGAGCTTGCATGCTGCAACTAAAAGATCCCGCGTGCTGCAACTAAGATCCAGCGCAGCCAAATAAATAAATAAATATTAAAAAAAAAATAACTGTGCATCCAGGTGAAGGAGAGAAGGGGTTTCGGAGGGCAATCCAACGCAATGTGCCCCCTCCATTCTAAGACTCCACTGCTTGGAAGATATATGATCAATTTATTTATATCTTTTCAGAAGGAAAAAAAAATGGCTGGTAAACTCCTTTTGACCCCATCTATAAGAAACACCCAAATTAAAAAAAAAAAATTAACATGTGGAACCCCAAAAAAGGAGAGGGCTCTTGAAATGCAGGCAATATGGTAAAATGTTATGATTTAAGATTCCCAGGCAGTAAAGCCTGCACTCCAACAAAACAAACTCAGAAAACAAATGAATTTTATTAATGAATGATTGGGCATATTTACTCAAATCAACTGACAAAAGTACGTATTCTAACAGTCGCTAGACGAGGTCCTTCAACCATGACAGGCCTCAGGCAAAGCGTTCAGTGTGAGAAACAACAGTGGCTTCCTCATTCTGAATCCGTCCCAGGAGGGGCCTCCCAGTGGCTCCCGGACTTGCCCTCCCGGTTCTCCATCTCTCCTTTTCAAACCCATGCTCAGCAAATGGAATGATTTGGATGCCTTGGCAAATAATCATTGTGATAGGGATTAAAACATTAAACTGAAGAGATGAAATTTAAATGACAGTTGGGAAGTCATTTTGAATGGGTAAGGGAGGGCTTTATACCACGTCACGTAGGCTGAAGGTCCACCCTTTTCTACTTCTAACCAGTGTTTCTAGCATTTAGTGAAATAATGCAGTCAGTCTCCCTGAGTCTCCTGAAATCCTCCTGCAGGCAGCCAGTCAGAAAAAGGTCAAAGCAAGAAATTCCACACCTGTGGGGCAGGGATGGCCACTGGGTTTTTGAACGCAGGTGCGGTCCCCTCCGGAGCACTGCGACCTTCTGTCCAGAAAGCACTATTCCGGGACCAGGAGGGTCTTCAGTCTGGCTCCATTCTGGACTGGAGAGTCGGGAGGAGGAGGAAGGCAAACCCACCAGAAACCCACCTCTCTAAACCGCGGCACCACCCAGACCGCAGGAACTCGGACGGGAGAGGGAAACAGGGAAGATGGCTGAACCAGGGTTCCTCCTGGCTGGGTGGGGGGCACCGCCTAAGGGGTGGCCCTGAAAGCGGGCTCACCCTCCTCCCCAGGAGAGAACTGTGCGAATCTCCGCACCTGGACAGGAGTGAAGGCCACCTCCTCACAGACCCCAGGGCGTTCCCAAAGCGACCTGCGTCCCGTTCTTTCTCGGGTGGCCTCCCCGCCCCACTGATTCCGGGGAGCAGCAGCGCTGACGTCAGCATTCAGGTTGCTCGAGTGACCTTTGGGGCCACTCTATCCTCAGAACCTAGAGCAGGAGCGGAGGCGACTCCCGACCGAGCACTCACCTTACTCCCAGCCAGGCGGGCAGGGGGCTGGGGGGTGAGGATCGCGCCATCGGAAAACCGCGGCCTGGGGCCCACCTCGGCGGGTGGGGGGCGCACAGCCACCCGGGAGAACGCCCCACCGGCCCTTGGCTACGGGCGGTGCCAGACGGGCAACGCGGTGGCTGAGACCGTGGCAGCGCGTGGGGGACTCGCGCAGGGTTTACCGCCCTCGCCTCCACCTTTTCTTCCGCAGTCTTAGGAGCCCCGCGTTCGCGGCGGCGCCGGGCTGCTGACTCCGCGCCCGACACTTTCCGCCGATCCCCTGGTGAACCTGAGCAAAGCCGGGTGGGGTGGGGTACGGCGGGGTGGGGGTGAAAACCCGCACTCCGCCCGCTCTCATTGCGCATTCAGGTCCGCACGCCGGCGGGGAGGGCCCCGGGCCGCGGTTTTCCGAGAAGCACGTGCGGGTCAGCGCGCATCCCACCGAAACCCGCGCTTCCGCCGCAGCCGGGTCTGCGGGGCACAGGGCGCGTGTGCGTGTTTCAGGGGGTGAGGCATAAACAGACACTGGGGGACGACACGAATCAGAAATCATCTCGGAGCGAGTCCCGCGCCGCCGCGGCCGCAGGGGGCGGCGGGGGTCGGCGGGCGGAGCGGGAGGGCGCGCCGCACGCCGCGCACTTCCTGTTCGAGGCACGCCGCCGTCCACCGCCCAGCGAGCCTGCGTCGGTGCCAGGCCCGGCCCTTCGTTGACCCCTCGGGACCCCGGGCCGCGGCGAGGCGGCGGAACGGAACGGGCGCCTACCCTCAGCTCCCTGCGGGGCTCCCGCACGCCCTCCGGCCGGCAGGGCGGCCGCCAGAACTCGTGCTCGCAGTCGAGCTTCAGCCCAGTTGCGAAGAGTGTTAGCGCTTGCACCTCCTCTTCCCCTCCTCCCTCCCTCCCTCTCGCCCAGAAAGGAGGACGGACCTATTTCCAGGCTGCGGGCTGGTTTATTCTCCGGTGGAGGGTCATATAAACATACAAACCGTCTGGCTCTCGCCAGATTTTCCACTTAGGCATAGGCATAGGAGGGCTGCTTCCCAAATTGCCGTGTTTAATTGCACCTGCCTTTCTGATAACCTCTGGGAATCTGTGGGAGGAGCCGAGAGGGTGGAAAATGTTGCTTCGCTTTGCAAAAGGAAGAAAACTTTGTCACCCAGCGGGAGACCTCTGCCACGCGTAGCCCGGCGAGAAACCAGAACCAGGACAGCCTCTGGCTTTGATTTTGCATCCGAAGAGCCCGTAGGAGGAAGAGGACACGTGAACTCGGCGCTCCCGCCGACCGCCACCCCAGCTCCACCTTCCCTCCCCGCGGAAGTCCCCACGCGGTGTCTTCAGGGTGCAAGGACAGTAAACAGCGCGTGCGGCTCGCGGCCGACGGCTGGGGCCGGGCTGGGAAGGAGAGGACCGAATTCCAGGAACGAGTCACCCGGAATTAACTTCTGGTTAAAGTTATGGGAAGCGCGGCCATGGACACCAAGAAAAAGAAGGATGTTTCCAGCCCCGGCGGGAGCAGCGGCAAGAAGAACAGCAGCCAGAAGCGGCGCTCGCTGCGAGTGCACATTCCGGTGAGTCCCACCCCGCCGGCCCCGGCCCCCCACCCTCGCGTCGCTCCGACCCGGTGCGGAAGCGGTTAACGCGGGACGCCCGGCGCGCGCCGTGCGTGCCCCTCCTGTCACTTCGGGCGGCTTGGGGAAGGGTGGAGGCGCAGGGCCGAGCTGGGCCGCTGTGCCCGGGCTCCATCCCTCTTCCCACACGCGTGCGGCCGGGGCTCGGCGACCGTCTGCGGCGGGGGCGGGAGCTGCGGGGCGGGCTGTGCACAGCACTGGATCCCGCCGGGTGCGGGTGCTGGGGCGGGGGCGGAGGGGCGGTGCGTAGCGTTGTTTTGTTGGAAAAGGACAGTGTGGACTGCGCTCCGGAGAGGTGGAGCCGCGCGCCGCTGCCCGAGACTGAGGGGAGGGGCAGTGGGTGGGGACAGCGGGGGAGGGGGGCGTTGGCTGTGTAGCTGCGCCCTCAAATGGACACCCCCTGCTCCCCAGTTTCCCTCGGGTGACTCTGGGCCGGGGGCCGGAGACTCCTCTGCAGCTGGCCCCTTTGCCTGACCCTGGGAGCACCTTTCAGGCCCTTGGGCGCTCGGGACTGCCTAAGGCGGGCAGGGCCCTCGCGAACTTCAGCCCTGGCGACGCCGGCAGCCGGGCCCGGACTTTGGCGACATCGATCGGTCTGCTGCTTGACTTTGTCCAGCTGGAGGGAGCGGGGGGCGGGGTCGTGCGGCCACCCTGCGCTTTGCCTGCCCAGGTAGCCCGTGGCCGCCAAAGCCTTCCCTAGCCTCCCCGTGGGGGGACGTGCGGCGCAGCCCTTACCTGCACCGGAAGGAAACCCCCAACTGGGTCACACACCCCAACCTTCACCAACCAAGTAAATGTACACACACACACACACACACACACACACACACACACACGAGGGCTCCATGGAAAATGCAGTTTTAATCACGGATGAGAGTCTTGGGCACGGGTTGGGGGTGCGCGGTGAGTCCCACTCTCCAGGGCTGTCTCCGATGACCCTTGTTAAAGACACCTCTTTAAAGCTAATCCTTCCTGACAGCATGGGGCCTGGGGGAGGGCAGCTGGTCACGCACTTTCTGCTGCGAACCTCCTTAGGCACTTCACTCCTGTGTTTGTTGACCGCAGTTCCTCCTTCCCAGGCCTGTGTGCACACATTGGCCAGGAAGGGTAGGGAGCCCCGGGAGCCCCAGACATCTGATGGGAGCAGCCCCCAGTGGCGAAGGGTGGCCAGCCCTCCCTGGCAGGGGAAAGCTCAGGGAGCAGGTGACTGGACCCCTGCCTGCTGTGTGACCACCAGGGGGATGTCCCAAATATGCAGGAATAAGCATTCCTTTGAGTAAACATTCTATATGAAAATGAGATATTCCTGTTTACATTGTTAATGTGAGACATTTTAAGCCATGTTTGTAAATAAAAAGTTAGACACGGGCTTCCCTGGTGGCGCAGTGGTTGAGAGTCCGCCTGCCGATGCAGGGGACGCGGGTTCGTGCCCCGGTCCGGGAAGATCCCACGTGCCGCGCGGAGCGGCTGGGCCCGTGAGCCATGGCCGCTGAGCCTGCGCGTCCGGAGCCTGTGCTCCGCAACGGGAGAGGCCACAACAGTGAGAGGCCCAGGTACCGCAAAATATGTTTTATAAGCAAAGGGTTAGAAAGGAAGATGATGCTAATATATGAGGCAGTAAAAAAAAAAAAAAAAAAGTTAGACACAGGTACTCCTAACCTCCCTCGGCAGTCATCGCTTGGCTGAGCCATTTAACCACTCAGCTTCTCCCATTTGTCAAACAGATAATAATTCTGCTTTGCCTACTTTTCAGGGATGTTGAAATAAAATAACTCATGAGAAAGCTCTTACTAATACAAAGTGTTATATGAATGCATGGCTATTACATCTACATCAGAGCACGTAATTTAAAAGAGAGAGAAAAGAAAATGACATTGCCCAGTGCCCAGGCCATATCGTATTTACGTTTGGTGAGGCCGGTCTAAAATAGGAGTATGTGTGGGGTGCTCTCCAGAGGTGGTGTAGGACAGAATCCAGAACCCGGAAAGGGAGTGAGCAGCCAGGCTGTGAAGGCAGAAAAGCCACGATATAGTCGGAATACTCCGACCAGCTTTCCTGCTGCTAGTGATGTCTTTGGCTGATTTAGACAACGTTCTTGGCGTGATGCAGCCCTTACAGAAAGTTCTGTTCACTCAATTATTCCACGACACGTGTGCTGTGCTGCTTGATGGTGAGATCCAGGGGGGAATGAGAGGGGCTCTGTCTCTACCCTCACAGGGCTTGCATTTGCTGGGGGGGGACTGGGGGGGGTCTTCTCACTAACCAACTAGTAATTACCTATTGATCCTTGTGCTGGGTTGGGTGAGAGTTACACTCTAGCTGGGAAAATACAGCATTCAGACAGATGTTAGCAGATGACCCAAGGGCACAAGGTGACCAGTGCAGGCAGTACCTGCTTTCAGAGGGGAGAGAAGGGAGAGGTGGCAGGACATAGACATGTTCAGAGAGACATTAGAGACCCAGAGGTGGTAGGCAGGACAGAGACATGGCAGGGGTTACCCCTGCCAGGGAACCAGCTTGAGCACCCCCATGGAGTCGGGGAGTTGGAGGACTGCTTCCAACTCCAGGGAACAGCCCCTTTTCATGGAAGAAAGCGTTCGAGAATCAGAGTGATCAGAAATACATCAAGGCCAGATCAAGGAGAGGATTGCATGATTTAGCAAATAAAAATAATAAATGCAGGCTTCCCTGATGGCGCAGTGGTTGAGAGTCCGCCTGCCGATGCAGGGGACACGGGTTTGTGCCCCGGTCCGGGAAGATCCCACATGCCGCGGAGCGGCTGGGCCCGTGAGCCACGGCCGCTGAGCCTGCGTGTCCGGAGCCTGTGCTCCGCAACGGGAGAGGCCACAACAGTGAGAGGCCCGCGTACCGAAAACAAAACTAAACTAAATGCCCAGTTAAATTAGAATTTTAAACAATGAACAACTTCTTAGTATATGAATGTGCCAGGCACCATTTGGGATAAACTTATACTAAAAAATACCCATCGTTATCTGAAATCCCAGTTTAACTGGTGTCCTGTATCTTCTCTGGCAGCCCTCCCTGGAAGGTAGGCCTGGGGATGAGGATGTCCCCTGAAGCCACTGAGAAGCTGCAGTAGATGCTGTTGGTGCCCTGCCCCGTGTGCCCGTAGCCCACCCAGCGTTCTCCGCAGCCTTGCTGGACAGCTCCGCTCCACACCACAGTTTCTCACTGTGTCTTTCTTGCTCCTGAAGGAACCCTCCTGAATAGGGGCAGTTTGCTCAGCCTGAGTACAGGCTGGGCTGGAAATGCTGGGATCGGGATTATGCCCTAAGGGGCAACCCTCAGGCAGGGAGGGATGCAGGTGGGACTGTTCCGCAGCCTCCCTATCCCTGGGGGTGATGGTTCTGACATGGGTTCTGCAGGATGTCTCAGAGGGTCGCAGCAGGGCCCAGCCCCTGTTGCCCACAGTGGTGGTCCGATCATCAATAATGCACCCTTTCTGGCTGTTCTGGCTTCCCTGCCTCACTTGCCCTGCTCCCTGGGATAAATGACTGAATCTAAGTTGTTGTCTCACTGTTTTGGGTGGGGGGTGATTTAAACTAAGAAGCAATTAAAGGTGATGAAAACAATGCTTTGTGAGAACTAGCCTGGTGGCAGCATGCACCAGGACATTAGGGATTCTAAAGAGTGACTCCTGGAAGACACTGTGGCCTGGCAGTCCTGTGGGTGGGGTCATTTGGTGGTGTCCAGTGACACTCACAGTGATGAGGCCTCCTGGGACCTCCAGTGTCCAAGCAGCTTGTCTTTTTACTGAATTGGATTGTGTCCTTTTTGGACACGATTGGACTCTGTCTCCACCCACATATCTGGTGCATAAACAGAACCATGACCAAGGATGTTGGGGGAAGTCATTGCAAACCTTCATCCTAGGCTCTGATTATCTTTAACCATCTTCACTCTGCCTTCCTACCAATAGCGCCTGCTGTGCCATGAGACACCAGAAAAGAGGAATCAATTTTAGGGGATACACTAGGGACTTGGGTGACAGTGGGTAGTGGAGACCCAGAGTTACTAACTAAAGTAATTTATTCATTGAATTCTATCGTAGGGAGAATGGCCCTTGGGCCTAATGGAGGGTGTAACCTTGCTTGATTTTAGTCTCAGTTTGGATCGCCTTTATGGGAAACCCTCTCTGATATTGTCAGGGGAAAGAAGAGAGAGAGGAGAGGAGGGGAGGGGAGGGGAGGGGAGGGGAGAGGAGAGGAGAGGAGGGGAGAGGAGAAGAGAACCCCCCCTCTTGTTTTCTTGGCCGGCGCAGAATGGTGTCCTGCAAGTTTGAAGAGCCAACTTAAGAGGTGGAGGGGGGGAGGGGAGGGGAGGGGGAGGGGAGGAAGAGGAAAGGCTGAGTGCAGGTTCCTTTGGGGTTGCACTGGGCCTTTAAAAGTAGCGAGATGGGCGTAGTGCTCAGAGTCCTGGTGAGTTGGCACCTCGCCTGGGTTCTCTTTCCTCAGCCTTCATCTGTACCGTAAAGTGGGAATAATAATCAGGGTGGTGGGAATGCTTTTAGAAAATACCTCATTAGAAGTCTAGCTGTGTGTGGCAATCTGCTAGCACTTTGCCAGAGAAGCCATTGCTGGGAGTAAGCATGTTCTTTCCTCCTTTTTGTCCGAGAAAAATTATTTTTCCTATTATAATAATAATAATGCTGAAATTTATGTATCTTAGACATATTTTAGTTGATGACTGTTGGCTGGGTCGTTGACTGTATTGTTGGTCTCTGGAACTCTTCACAAGCCAGTGACAGAGCAGGAGACCAAGGGGGTAGGGAGGTCTTTGGAGAGAAGGACCCGCACAGGAGCCCGTGGGGACAGAGGCAGCTGGAGGGGGTCAGACTCGATCCGAGGTCGTGGCCCGATATTTACTGCTGGCAGAATGCACAAGTCCCCAGGCCTCTTGGGAGAGGTGCTCCAAAAATCCTTCACAGACCCTGGAGACAACCTAAAAATAGAGCTAGGGGCAGCTGGCCGGTCCCAGAAGGTTGTGGAGACACAGCTTGGCTTGGGCCTGCCACTAGGGATGCCTTTGCTTGTGGTGTCTCCAGAGGGAGGCCTCACGCTGCTGGAGGCCCAGCGCCCTTCACCTTGGCCATGGGCCTGTGACCAGTAGCCTCCATCCAATCATATCCCCTCTGCTAGGGCAGTGCATGGCGGTGGGTGGGGATGGGAGCTGCCTTTCTGCCCCCGGGGACTGGAGGACCCAGTGACAGCAGTGCTTACTGCCCAATACACTATGGAAACACCCTGGACTGAAGCCTCGGTGAAGAGAAAGGGGATGCTGGGCGGCACAGTGTTGGGCGGGGTGTGTGTGTGTGTGTGTGGTGTGTGTGTGTGTGGTGTGTGTGTGTGTGTGTCAGTTTTGACCTTGGCCTTGACCTTGGTCAGTTTGTACCACCTTGAGCAAGATTTGTTGGGTTAGGGTTTAGGGCAGTGTTTTGTTTTTTTTTTCCTTTTGTGTCTGGCTTTTTTTTTTTTTTACATGTTTATTAGAGTATAATTGCTTTACAATGGTGTGTTAGTTTCTGCTTTATTACAGTGAATCAGTTATACATATACATATGTTCCCGTATCTCTTCCCTCTTGCGTCTCCCTCCCTCCCACCCTCCCTATTCCACCCCTCCAGGTGGTCACAACACTACCAAACTGTAAGGTAGATAGCTAGTGGGAAGCAGCCGCATAGCACAGGGCAGTGTTTTTTAAAGTGCAGTTTGTGGACCAACTTAAGCAGAACCACCCGGTGTCTGTTTAAAATGTAAAATCCTAGGTGTCAGCCCAGAAGTGCTGAATCAGAGTCTCTGGGGAGTGGGATCTGTGGTTCTTTGTTTCTGGTAAGTTCTCCAGGTGACTCCTGTGCCTACAGGGGTTTAAAAAACAATTGATTTCCAACTTCCTCAGCATAACACTGATCTGTTCTTCTGCCCCCGTGAGTTATTCTATCAATCTGTCCATCCACCCATCTAAGTATCCGTGTGTCTATCCATCTATCCATCTGTCTATCTATCATCTGCACTTTTTCAGCTGTCATTGAGAAGAGAGATCCTTGGCTGCTGTTAAACAAAGGTGGAATATTTCTGGCTCCCAAATAAAGATGAATGTCCAGATAGGCCCCCAGCCTGAGTAACCCAATATGAGTCAGCCTGTTAGGCCTCACTGCAGTGTTTCTTGAATTAGCCCTTCAGTGGTTTGGTACATCTTGGGTGCCCTGAGCACAGGTTCTTAGTTGCTGTGCAGCATGTAGGATCTTCGCAGACCAAGGCTCGAACCCATCTCCCCTGCACTGGCAGGCGGATTCCCAACCACTGCGCCACCAGGGAGGCCCTCTTGTGCTAAATTCTTAAAAGAAGTGATTGTGTGAATCCTACGAAAAAACAAAGATTTTATACATGTACGTATCTTCAAGAGTTTTACGAAGGTGCAGAAGTGTTTTTCCTATAGCTCTTTCTAAAATATTAACCCTCAATAAATGTTAAATCTAAAATAGGAACCTATAACTTAGTAAAAGGTGTCTAAGTTGATGTGGCATTTGAATATCTGCAGGAGAAATTTGCAGAAGGGCCCAGAGAGTATGATACTGGGACCTTCAGAAGTCAAGGTACTCAGTGATAGAGCCCCCGGAACTCTCCTGTGGCTCCGGGGTTTATAAATGAGGCCTGGATGCCTCTCTGCAGCTCGCAGAGCACAGCTGACAGTGCGTGGGCTTCCTGCAGTGTGGGCATTGCACATTGGCTGAATGCCAGTTAAACACAGTCCAGTGCTGGGCTGGGGGGGGATGGGCAGGCAGAGAACAGATTTAGGGGTCCCCGTCCTTGAAGACTCTACCTGCAGACCATGCACAGACCGCCGTGGACTAGCTCACATGGTGATCTAAGCAGAGCACATTCAAAACACGTGGATTTGCAGAATCACGTCCAGTGACTTTGGGCGTACATGCAGGCTGGATTCCCTAACTCATCCTCTTGTCCCCACTTTACAGATGGCCCAGCTGAGAACAAGTACGTTCCCTGTTTCATGGTTGGGTGACACTTTATTCAAGTCTAGCCTCTGCTGCCCTGTTCCCAGTCTCCCCCAGGACCTGTCTGCGGAGGGTCCAAGATCCTTGTGTAAACCAGGCTCTGAACACTGCATAGTGACCTAATGATAAATGCGACCATTTACATTCGGGATCATTATTGCTCCAAAAGGACGTCGCTAGTACTGAGGTTCCAGAAGCAGAAGCAGCAGCCCAATACAGTGTGTGTTCAATATTATATCTTTCCACACATCATAAACTCGTTCTGGTTCTCAGTGCTTCACAAGTATCTTCCCCTGCCTGTTTTCTTTGAACTGCCCTTCCGAAATAAAACCCAGCAAAACTATTCTGTTGCTGATCTGCACCCAGGGGTTTCCCTTTAGACCAAAGTATGACTCAGGAAAGGACTTGGAAGCACTTCTTACTTGCCAAGGGCTTTTCACCTGCTCACACTTCATTCACTTAACTTCGACATCAGTTGTGTCCTCTGAAACCATCCGGACAAATAAATGTGCTCTTAAATGATGCTGTTTCTTGTCTATTTTCTTCTACTTTTCCTGTCTTGGTATTTTCAGCTCACTGCCAGCGCTGTCTATTTCTGGACACGATTTCACTTTTACGGGGCTGCTCAGGTCACCGAACAGGCCACAGACCCTTGGAAGAGCTGGGTTAGAATCCAGCCCTCTGTTCCCCCATTCTCCTCTGCCCACGCCCCTCTGACCCGGAACAGTGAGCATGAGCACATGTGAATGCGTGTGACTCCCAGTTCTTTCCAGACAGTAACCAGCCTGTCTTGATATCCCAGGACAGTGAACCAAATGTCAGAATGTGGTCAATGTCTTTAAATTTGGGACAGACAAAGGCCGATGAAGTGCTGCGCAGCTGAGTTGAAACAGTCCTTAATTTGCTTGGTCAATTGACCGTAACCTTGCTGTCAGATGGGCAGAGCCACATGGGAGTGAAGCTATATCCCCAAGGGTTAACCACAGTGAATTCTTAGAGAGACCCCCCACTGCAGGGTGTGTGCAGCTGAACCAGAGGAAATGGTTGAGGGTTAATCAGCCGGGCTTCCCCTCCAGTGGAGGAAGGTTTCTCACGTGTGACTGGTTTAGCCCTGCATCGGAATGGTCAACCCAAATCTCATCTCTTTGTTCTTCTGCCTACGTTGAAAATAATTTGATCCTCATCCTTTCCTTCCTGTTGACAGGAAGCCCTTCTCTGCCAACTCATGGCTTGTCACAGACCAATCAGATATCATCCAGGCTCTGGGGCTTATGCCAGGGCCTCTGTGTTTTGATATACTCTGACCTGGCAGCAAAGTTGCTGATGAATGTACAACAAAGACCAATTTGCTCTTGGTCACCCCAGGAGTCCAGCCTTTTTTCCATGCGGCTGAGGCCGGGTCCTTGCTGTGGGAGCCGTGCAGCCCTGCCAGCCTCCTGTGGGGCCCCGGTGGGGACTCGGTGCAGAGCCAGGCGCAGGTGGCACTGGGGTGACCTCCGCTGGTGCTGGGGTTGCAGGAGTAAGGACACGACAGGGCCGGAATTTTAGGAAGTGGGGCCCCAACTATTCAGTTTGTAAAGAAATGGAGAGCTAGGTTGCTGGGACCATGTTTACAGTTGGGCACCTTTGGAGCTGGGACTGGGAAACCTGTCAGCTCATTTATGTCTGTTTCCCAGGTACTGTGCTAGGTGTTGAGGATACAAAGGTGAATAGGGTCATGGGCTGAACTGTGTCCCCCAAAGCTATGGTGAAGTCCTAACCTTTGGTACCTGTGAACGTGACCTTATTTGGAAATAGGGTCTTTGCAGATGTAATCAGGTTACCATGAGGTTAGGCTGGGTCCCTAAACCAGTATGACTGGCGTCCTTATAAAAAGGGGGAAATTTGGATACAGAGACACAGAAGGAAGATCATGTGAAGACAGAGGAGAGACTGGAGTGATACTGTCGTAAGCCAAGGAACCCTGGGGCTACTAGAGACTGGAAGAAGCAAGGGAGGACCCTCCCCTGGAGGTTTCCAAGGGAGTGTGGTCCTGCCAGCACCTAGATTTCAGGCTCTGGCCTCCAGAACTGTGAGAGAATTTCTGTAGTTTTAAGTACACATGGTTTGTTTGTGGTACTGTGTTACGGGGGCCCCAGGGACCTCATACGACAGGCTCCCTGCCTGCACAGCACAGCTGCGGACTGTGATTATTCCGATGCTGTTCCCCAGCCGCATTCTTGTCCACAGGATATTGTGTAATGAGCACCCTAGCAATTCAGACGCTGCTCGACGGGTAGTTTTGTTCATGGTGGCTATGACCGATCAGTATTACTGACGATCAGATACTCTCTGGGACAGCACGTTGTCATCAGATTTAGCTAATACCGATGGAGCATTTGCTCCAGGTGCCAGGTGTATGCTTATGTAAGCTGTCTCTGTTTACCTCCAAAATAACCCTGTGAGATACTATTATTGTCATTATCGATGTCATTATCCTTATCACAGAGAAAGAACTTGAGGCCGTCCACAGCTCACAACTATTCTAATCCAACCTGCCAAGAAAGTTCTGGTGTTTAGTTGGGTTTCTGATGTCCCTGCTCTGCCCTGCCCCAGCCCCAGGGTTTGGATGCCCGTGAATGGTCCAGGCAGCCTGGGGTGGGAGGAAAGACTGCTGGGCAGGACAGACACCACCCCTGTGATGGGCACACGGAGAACGAAATACCTGGTCTGGCAAGCTGCCTTCCAAGGGTTTGCCCTTGGGGTTAACCAGGTCTTTATTTGCTCCCTTTTACATGAAGGACATTGAAGGCTGTTATTTACCCTTCTCGTCTCAAAGATAAATAATCTGCCTTTTATAATTTCATAGATCTTATTCTCTAGCTCTTTCTCATTTTTTATTTTTTTAAATAACTGAGCATTAGAGTGAACACCAAACCAGGAATCAAGAAATCTTGCGCTGAGTCCTCTGTCCCATGACTGCGGGGCTGCTTCTTACTGAGTTACCAGACATTCGCCAAAAGCCCTTTCTTTGCGTGCCAAGCACCAGGCAAGGCTGAGAGTAAAACTGCCACCAGGAGGGTCACGGCCCCCACCTTCACAAGGCTCAGAGTCTCCAGGGGAGCCGTGGCACAAGTCACCACATCGGTTCATTTTTGCTACCAAACACCCCGAAACAGTGACTTAAAACAGCAAACATTTGGGACTTCCCTGGCGGTCCAGTGGTTAAGACTTCGCCTTCCAATGCAGGGAGTGCAGGTTCGATCCGTGGTCAGGGTGCTAAGATCTCACATGCCTCGCAGCCAAAAAACCAAAGCATAAAACAGAAGCAATTACTGTAACAAATTCAAAAAAGACTTTAAAAATGGTCCACGTCAAAAAAAAAAATCTTAAAAAAAACCCATTTATCTTTCTCACATACATATATAATAATTAATAATATTAATATTATATAATAATCAGTAGATTAATCTTGTTACTATATAATTATGTGATATTGTTATATGTAATTATATATAATATATATTTATATATAACAATACACATATATTATATATAATTATATGTAACATATTACATGTTATATATTACATTATGTATTACAATTATAACATATTAATTATAATTGTTAAATATTACTTTCTAGTAGATACTTAATATATTAAGACCTTAAACAGGTTGATGTATAATTAAAATTATGTTTAATAATATCATTAATCATATAATTGCTAGATAGTAATTTTCTATGTCATATCTATAAAAAAGAGGATTGCAGTCTAAGGTCTCCATTTGGCTCAGGCACCATGATTGTATGGACACTGCTTTGTCCCAAGGTCAGGTGGGCGTCCAGGGGCTGTGAGCGAGGGTGGGGACCGCAGGTCCTCCCGAGGCTGGCATTTGATAGGTCCCCCACCCTTTCATCACTGAGGGTGGATGAGCATCAGGGGAGCCGCTGTGCCCTTGGGGAGAGGCCAGTGCCAGGGGAACGGAGAGGTAACTTTTCACCACTCTTCTTTGCTTGTTAAGTGTATTTTGAGATTTCTGAAATGACCTGAGGACACAGGTATTAGAATATTCTCAGCTCAAAGACACAGGGAAATGCTGGGCCACAGTACCAAACTGGGTTTAGGGAGGAACCCGGCCGGGAGTCTTCCCGCCAGGTGCAGAAGTGGCCTGGAGCCTGCGTGGTGGCCTCCGAGAGCAGAGATGAGGCCGCCTCCAGAGTCACGTGACTGGCCAGTGGCAAAGCAGGCAGGAAAACACGGGTTTTCTTCTCGGGGGAATGTTGGGAAGACAGGAGACCCTTTCTGGTAGGTGGGCATTCGTGGCGCAGGTGAGGAGGGCTTCCGGGGAGCCCAGTCTGCCTGGCCCGCCTGGCGCTCTGCAGAGCTCTCTGCACCTCGGCTTAGATCAGAAAACGATTTTTCAAAGCAGCTCTGTTTTGCACTGGCTCAAAATCAAAGCTTTGGGCAGCGGTGAGCCATCTTGGAGCCCTTTGAGCGCGAACCCAGGCTCCAGGCTTGCACTGGCTTCCGCACTCCATCCACACCCTCCTTCTCTAGACGTGGTGACGACAGTTTTCAGGGAAGGTTCAGAGCACAGCTCCATAGGCTTGGCGTGCGGGCACTGCGTTTATGACCATAATAAAATATGACTTAAAGTTGAATGGACATATTTGGTTATATTCCTCATTTAATGATGATCTGCCTCTGAAACGATCTTTGTTACCTTCACCTAAAAATTATTCTTAGCCAATGATTCTGTGCCTCTAGCTTTGGTCCTTCAGTGGTGGGGGAAGGAAAGAAAGCCAATGGGGCAGAGGGAGAAGCTGGATGGTGGCGTGGTCACAACTGGCCTCAGCTGACCCCCTGGAACTGGGGTGGCCCTTCAGAGCTGTCCCAGATTGGGCGAGTGGGGGCCGGACCCTTGTCTCCTTAGTTAGAACTTGTGCTCTTTTGAGGATGGTGTGCCCCTACATCTTCCTGTCCCAACCCCAAGGAAACCATCTCCCATGTGAGCAGCCCTCACGTTGATGCCGATAATGATGGAGAGAAAGTGCAGAAGCCAAACAACACCGCGGGGAAGGAAAAAAACGTGAGTCTTTGAGAATCCAGATGCTTAGTTAACTCTACGAACTAATTCCGAAAAAGCTGGGTGCTTTTTCAACTGTTTACAAATCTTACGGGGGTCAAAGACGGAAAGAGAAAAGTTTCAGATAAACCGTGTTTTGTTGGTTCAGTGAAAGGGTAATTTTCAGGAATGGTACTGTGTTAGTTGTTTTTTCCCCTCCATCTCCTACCTGGGAAAGTTATTTGGGCTTTTTGCTCCGGCTAACTGACTAGTTAGAACATCATAAATCTGCCAGGAGGTATTCTAGATGACACAGTAATCCTTTGACTGGAAACGGGTCTAGCGCCTGGACTGAAAGATGCCAAGCAAGCAGGGAGGGAGCGGGTGGTGGATGGGTCCAAGGCCAGGCACCAGCCCCTCGGCCTCACGACCTTCGAACCGTAGGAGGTGGGAGCATCTACCCACTGCGGCAACAGTCTGGACCTAGCTGTCACTTGTGCTAGGTTCTTGAGAACAGAATCGTTTGTGGGAGCAGGGAAAACATGCGGGTTTTCACCTGCTCTGTAAAAGGGGGGCACAGTGGAGGGCGGTGAGTTTGGGTGTCAGACCTCAAGTTTGCAATTCTCATGCCATCATTGCTTCTGTGTCCACTTGGGCAGTTTACTGGTGCTTCCCGAGCCTCAGTTTCCTCTCCTGTAAAATGTGGACCAGAGTCCCCACTTTGCCCACTGGGCTTGGGGGAGAATGAGATGAGATCCCTGGGTAAAAGCAAGAGGGTGGTACCCTAGGAATGCTGGTTTCCTCTCCACTACAAAGGGGCCCGTGGGGAAGACCGCCCTAAGAATATAGCTGTGGCTTCCATACCACTCCAGGATTTCTGGGATGGTCCCACAGTAACAGAATTTTATTCTTGTCAGTGGAAGTGATTCTTTAATTGTAAATTCAATGTACATTCCTCTTTATCCCTTGTGGCGCTTTGGCTAAATACGTTTACAGATTTGTTCCACAGATGTCCTTACTCACAGTGGAATAGTCCAGAGGGCTGAAGCCTTGACCCCAGAGTGAAAGCCAGTGTGAGCCCCAGGGGTTGAGAGGTAGAGCCTTTAACTGACTGTGGTTGGAAGTGGCCTTTGCCAGGAACTTGAAGGCCAAGTCTTGGGAGGGGGGCTGCTGAGAGTTGGGTGGTGGGTGTGCACATGGAAACTGGCAAGCTCCACCTGGGAGCGGAACACCCCTGGGGACTCCCGCAATCTCTCCCACCTCCCCCTCCATCTGCCTCGGGCCTGCAGGGCCCCAGGGGAGTCGCTGGCTCTGGGGGGGTCGTGTGCTCCCCTGCGTTGGAATGTGACAGCCCAGGAGATGGTGCTGAGCAGCTAGCCTTCTGGGGTTAATGTGTGTCTGTCCTCACCCCCTTGGGCAGCTGCCATTTAGGCTCTCCTGGGGATTTTGCACCTCAACTCCAGAGAGTGAGTGTTGGGGCTTTTGTGGGGCTGGGGTCTGGTCTGGGCTCCCTTTGTGCCTCTGTGTCCTCAGCTCGTTCCAGTATGAGGTGGGACCTACGCCACCTTCCACAGTCAAGGCCTTGGGCGCCGTGGGCCACTCTTGCGTAGAGTCTGCGCTTCTGTTTCTCACCCCCTACGGCGCAGGGATGGACTGGAACACGCTGCAGCGTGGGTGGAAGGGGGGAGAGCCAGCGACAGAGCCAGGGAAGGGGGATGGGACAAAGGAGGGTGCGCAGGCAGGGAGTGGAAGTGGAGGAATAAAGTGCGTTTCTGCAAGGGCCAGTGATCTCTGTCCCAAAGATCGAAGGGGAAACACTTTCCGGCCTGTGTTTTTGCCCTCCCAGCTCCGCAGGCACCCCTGCACCAGCCCAAAGCTGCTGACAGTTCCGGCTTGTGGCCCCTGCCTGCCTCTCTGGCCTGGGGGCGCCTCTCAGGCTGCTAATTAATAGTTCTTATTTAGGGAGGGATGAGAGCCTTTGATGGGGGAGATGGAGCCTCATTAGGGGTTGGAAGGGCCCTTCCGGGTCTAGCGTCCCATGATTTTGTGATGCCTGCCAACACTGCAGGTGCCCACCCACTGCCTGCCCCTCCCAGCCATGTCCCGGCAGGCAGGGCTGGGGGCCACCATAGAAAGAATCTTGGACTGCGTGGCAGAGGGATGTAATGCCAGTCCCACGTCCCCCAGCTTCATTGACTTGGGCAAAGCTCAGAGCCCCCTCTGCTACCACGAGATGACTGCTGTCTAAGTGGGCGCATCGTTCAACACGCTGAGCCCTGGACTGGTGAGGGAGGGGGCCGCATCCCCTGGTGCATTATGTTAGGCCACCGCCCTTACCTGGAACAGAAGAGGGTCAGATGGCGTTGGTTTGAAAGGCCCAGAGGATTTCATACAGACCCCAAGGAAACAGGAGGATTCCTTCACCAGATGACATCTTTCTCCCACATTCCGGAGAAGGAATCTGCCAGCAGGAGACTGGCAGGTCTCACAGATCCACGCAGCAAGCCTGCCCAGCATGGTCGCCGAACAAGTGGGGACGCAGGTTTGGGGAGGTGAGTCCACTCAGCGGGTTAGCAGCTGAGCAGGCGCAGGAGAGACACACAAAGTGTCACAAGCCCTCAGCTTCTGATGGAGCCAGGACAGCCCTGGGCTGGCGGCCCTTCTGGGCACGAAGCTTGGGTGCCCGGGGCAACCTGTGACCCTGTCCCGCAGACCTCGCCCTGCCAGCCCTGCCAGCAGCTTCCCTTGGTGCGTGGGTGAAAACCCTGGAGAAGGGCCTGGCTCCACCTTCAAGGTCAAGATCAAGATTGACTACTGCTGCCTTGTTTTCTTTTGTTTAGGGAGCTATAGGTTTCCAAGGGGAGCAAGCACATAGCTCTTCCTG
>NW_006797698.1:1339897-1350195 GCF_000442215.2 Lipotes vexillifer
GAGGCTGGGAGCCTGGGATGGTGTCCGTCTTGGTCTTGCTGGGGGCAGCGTCCTCCGTCCTGCATCCCCTCGCCAGTGCAGCTCAGGACCAGCTTTGTTGCTGGGTCCCAAGTGAGGGTTCACTGGTACCATTTGGAAAAACATCCCCGGTGGTGCAGCAACACTGCCCGTTACCCGGTGTCCTCGCCCTGCTGGAAGCCTCAGGGGCCTGCTTCTCCTGAATCTTGTTCTGTGACCGACGTGAGAGACACTGGCCGGCATCCAGCCCCTCCTCAGAGGATGCTGGTTCTCCGAGCTTTCTGTGGACTGAGAGCTGCTGAAAACTCCCCTGGGCTGGCGGGGGCCAGGACGGGCTGGACCTGTCGTTTGTGCCCTCGTCTCGCAGGAAGTGGGGCCCCTCTTCTACTCCCTGGACTCCTCAGGTGGAATTTCTGTTCCATTACCTTTCCTTAAAGCAGCCAGTGTGTCCCACTCAGCAGGCACTCCCTAAACACTATTCTGGCTTCTACCGAGGTGACTTCGGTTCTGAAGGTCAGACCAAACCTTCTCATCTTTAGAAAACTCTCGAGTCACAGGACTCCCAGGAATGGCCAGAGTGAGTTACGACATCACCTTGTCTCGCAGCAGCAATGGCATCGGGCATTGTCATGGTCCAGGACCACCAAGGAGGCAGGACTTCCATGCTCCTAAATCTCCCCTCCCTTCCACACTCACAGGGAAGGAGAGGGGAGAAGGGGAGGGCAAGGGGTCCTTTAGAATCTCCAAGTTGGGAAGGACGTGGGTATTTAAATGTCCACCAAGGACCACCTAGTCCAATCCCGAGAAGGTATCATTAAAATACTTGGACTCTGAAACGGCCGGAGGTTCCCGGGCACACATACACGCAAATGTCAGATAATCTCCCTATTTCCTGAAGCTACAAGAAGGGTCAGCTTCAACCGCCTTCTCACCAGGTGTCCTGTGCTGGGCTGCTGGAAGAGCAGACTTGGGTGGGGATGGTGACGTGTACTGGAGGTGGTGGTGACACACAGGGGAGCTTTGGGGTCGACTCCTGGGAGGAGGGTAGGAAGCGGGGGGTGGGGAGGGGCCGAGTGGCGGTGCCCTCCCAGCCAGGGCCTCGGTCCACACTCCCAGGTTGTGCTGGGTTAGTCAGTCACGCATCCCACGAGGGCGGCCCGGCCTTGGGCGAGGTGGCAGCCTTTGGCTGAGGCAAACCTTGAAAGGGGGGCAGCGGGCGCCGTCTTCCTATAGCACTGCCGGCAGCCGGGAGCAAGCCCTCACCCCTGAAGAGGACCCTCCGTGGAACGGGGCCACCTGCTACCCTTTGTCTCCTCCATCCCTTCCTGCCCAGTGTTGAGAAGCATAGGTCCAAGTTGTGCTGGAAGAGGTAGTCGTGTCCACCTCCACTGCTCCACCGAGGTGGCACCTGGTCTTTGCGATTCTCAAGGTCAGCCTTGAAGGGGAAGGAAGAGGACGAATAAAAAGAGCTGATATTCACCGAGCCGGGACGCCCAAGCACATGTGTGCGGTGCCTTACCTGAGCCCCACCTGTGAGGTGATGCCCATTCTCCAGGTGGGAAAATCTTGGGAGCAGAGGCCAGGCTCCCAAGCCCGAGCCACCTGGCACCTGAGTGCCCGTGCAGAACAACCGTGCCCCACAGCCAGATGGTGCGGGCAGGCAAAGTGGCCCCTGAGGACACGCACGGAAGGCGCGGGATGTTTACCTCCAGCTGTTGTTGCAGGCCGATCGCAGACCATAAGTCTGCGGTCTTGCACCTGCAGCTCCACCTTGGGCACAGCGGCCCCATGATGGGCTGACCCGCAGCTCTGTGAACCTCGCCGGTCTGCAGGGAGCCAGCGGCAAGCGGAGCCGGGTCCTGAATGTCACCAGCCAAAGGAAGTGACTCCTCCCTCCTCTGGGTCCTCACGTTGATTTGCATATGACACCGGGCTTCCCTGGTCCTCCTGGCGCTGGCCAGGCCCCCACTTAGCCACCTGCACAGCCTCTACTTTCAACCACTCTTCATCTGCAGCAGACGTTCTTTCACAGCAATGATCAGACCTTGGCTAATGGAAACTTGACAGGTCTTAGGGTTTTTTCCTCATGTTGCCTGCCAAAAATTCTGCTGGTTAGTGTCTTTGGATCCCTAAGAGACCACCTTTCATGGAAAACTGAAGGAAATAGACTGTTGCCCAAGACGCTTGGCTGCAAACAAACAGCTTCTCGTCATCCGTTTTCCGTTTTTTTTTTTTTTGTCTCCTCCTTGGCGTCCCTTTTTTTTGCTTCTTGTTTTCTCCTGTTTCCCTGCCCTCTATTTCTTCTCATCCTTTGTTTTGTTTCTCTAGAACTAGATTTCACCAGGCTTGAAAAACCTGCTGTCTGACCCAGTTCCCTTGTCTGTGGTCCCTGCCCCAGCCAAGAGGCACCAGCCGAGTCCCTGTGGGGACACTGCCGCTGGTGCTTCGAGGTTCGTCTGCTTCTTCTCAGACTGTGAGGTCACCTTTGAATGGAATCGTGACGTGTATGCTCACCAGACAGCACGTTGGGTGCGCTCAGCACCACGATGGCCTCCGTCACGTGTTTTATCATTTAACTCTTCATCAGCTCCGCCTGGTTCATGTTACTGCCGCCACTTTTACAGTTGGGGAACCTGAGGCTCAGATAGACTGAGCAATTTGCCCAAAGGATGCAGCTGGCGAGAGCAAGGCCAGCGTTTGAAGCAAGCGTGGTTGTCTCCCAAATCTATGCTCTGTCCCCTGCGAGATTTCTTCTCGCTCCCTCTTCGAGTCCTAACGGGGTCGGGGGCTGGAAGGCAGAAATGCCTTAGAAGAAGCTGCCAGCTCTAGAAGGCCCGCCGCTCGCTGGCAGGTGGACGTTCCTATCCCCTGTGTGTGCTCCGAGGACCCGGCCTTGGAAAGATTGTTCCAACGAGCTGGGCTTTGGGACCTGGGTTTCCCACCGTGTCCTTGGCATCCCCGAACCTAAGTTGCTTCATTTGTAAAATAGCAATGAGAATATCCACCTGAGGCTGGTGAGAGAATTAACTGACATCAGAGCACCTGGCATGTAGCAAACTTGAATGAATTATAAAATGTGTCCTCTTTATTTGTTGGCTATAATGTTGGAGAAGCCCCTAGAGAGCAAACCGTGTAGCGGGGCCTGCAGGGTGGGAGGGCTGAGCTTTGGGTAGAGCTCACGCCAGGCCCACCCTGCTTGGGTTTTCTGTGGCTACTGGTTTTCCTTCTTATAATAATATCTTTCATCTTACTGCATTGCAGCATCCTTTGGGTAATGAAGACAGGTGTAAATAAGTATCACTGGGACCCGATAAATTCTATTTACGCAAACAAGAAGATCTCCTTGGTCCGTATTTTGTAGGGGGCGTGGGAGCTGGGCCCATTCCCAGTCCTTTGTATTTATCCCACTTTTTCTTCCCTCCTTCTGCTCCCACCCCGCTTCCCTGATGGCGCGTCCCACACGCACCTGATCCTCCGGCTGTTTCCTTGGCGAGTACGTCCCACTGCCCAAAGTGGGGTTTGTGGACCGTGGGTATGTGTGCGGTAGGGTGTGGACGGTGGGGTGTAGACAGTGGCGCTGTGTGTGGTGGGGTGTGGACAGTGGGGTCTGGACAGTGTGCGCATGGACCGTAGGATGTGGATTGTGAGTATAGAGAGTAGGGTGTGTGAGTGGTAGCGTGTGGACGGTGGGTGTCTGGAGCCCCAGTGCACAGCCTCAGTCTGGGAGGAGCAGAGTCCCATGGCCATCACGAGCCGGGCGGAGAGACCGTGTCCTGCTGGGACCCTGTCCTTTCTTGCAGTGTGCCCTGCACGTCCCCTGGCTCCGTGGGATTCTGTGCTCTCGGCTCTCCCTCGAGGCAGTGGTTTGGCAATCACAGGAGGTGGGACAGGAGGACAGACAGTCCTTGTGCGCCGAGGGCAGGAGAATGTGCTCTGGGCCCTGGGAGCCAAGAGAGGTGAGTCTAGTCCCAGCTCTACGGTACAAGCTGAGATGGGTTCACCTAACCACCATGGATCTCATTCTAGAAGGTCTCTAAGGCCCCATGAAGCCCTGGGGCTCAGGCATTGGGTGGTTGTCCTTCCTCCCCTGACAGAGGCCGGCTTCCCCTGGCCTGACCCTTGCATGGAGGGGGCTGCAGGTTCTGCCTCCATAAGTCCGTGACGTGAGGGGTGGGACACACACAGGCACTCACAGGGGCCTGTGTTTTGAGCAGGGGCTCTCCAGGCGCTGATGGAGGTCGAGGACCATGCCCCCCTCAGCCACCTGGAGGTGGCTCCAACCACCCAGGAGCATGTGCTTCTTGAGCACCGGAGGGTGTGTGTGTGTGTGTGTGCGCGCGCGTGCATGTGGAGAGAGAGAGACACCTAGACACAGACATGCAGGTACAGACTAGGACATGGAGAATGAACCGAGTTTAATTTTCTGGAATCTGCACCTTGAATCAAGCTCCTTGTTGGTTCATTTGTAATAGGATCTTTAGAGGAATAAATGACAGTGACCCTGGGGACAGGACTCTCCTTTATAATCCAAGGTGGGCGTGGCATCATAGGATGATACGTGAACTGGGGTAAAAATAAGTGGATTTGCCTTTGGGTTTGCGGCTAATCACCCAGGTGTCCTCAGGCAGGTCGCAGGGCCTGGGGCCAGATTCTGCTGTGGTTTGGGGGCCGGAAACATCGTGGTTTAGCAGAAGAGCCTGGATTTGGAGTGGGACTATCTTGGTTTGAGTCACATTCATCCCTTCTCATTTTTGTGTCCTGTTTCCTCTGTGGTAAAAGCAGTTGATAATATTAGGTTAAACCATAGGAAGTAGCCAGTATTTCACCATTTTTTTCGAGCCCTGGTCCAGGAGGATCCCACATGCTGTGGAGCAACTAAGCCCGTGAGCCACAACTACTGAGCCCGTGAGCCCTAGAGCCCGCGAGTCACAAATACTGAGCCCACACGCCTAGAGCCTGTGCTCTGCAACAAGAGGAGCCACCGCGGTGAGAAGACCGGGCACCGCAATGAAGAGTAGCCCCCGCTTGCCGCAACTAGAGAAAGCCCGTGCGCAGCAACGAAGACCCAACCAAGCCAAAAATGAATTAAAAAAAAATGTATATAAGGGGCTTCCCTGGTGGCGCAGTGGTTGAGAGTCTGCCTGCCAATGCAGGGGACACGGGTTCGTGCCCCGATCCAGGAAGATCCCACATGCCGCGGAGCGTCTGGGCCCGTGAGCCATGGCTGCTGAGCCTGCGCATCCGGAGCCTGTGCTCCGCAACGGGAGAGGCCACAGCAGTGAGAGGCCCACGTACCACAAAAAAAAAAAAAATGTATATAAGAACCACTTTTAAACAGTTAAGTTTCCAACATGAGAATTATTTTATTGGCAACCCTGTCATTTTGATTTTTCCCCCGTTGCTGAAGCAGAACATTTCTCTTCCTTTTTCTGGACTCTTTCTGGAACCCGGCTGCAGCCCTCTGCATCCCCTTCATCCAGACATGGGGCCCGGGGCACAGGGCACGGCAGGCCGGAGACCTCGTCAGCCTCATCGCAGTCATCACCTATTTTTTAAAAGTTGGAGAGAAAAAGTGGTCATGTCATCACCCCCCCGGTGCGAGCTCTGCGATGGAGACACGAAGGAGTGACTGAGGGCAGTTCTGGAGATGCTCCGAGCTCGGGAAGCCCTTTGAGGCAGCCACCCACCCTCTGAGGGTGAAATTAAATGCACTTCAGAGCTGGCACAAATGGTGCAGAGCCTCTGCCTTCCCGGGGCGCCCGCTGAGCCACGGCCAGGCCTCCCTTCTCATGTCACATCCCACCTCCTGGTGGCCACTGATGCTGAGTTGGGGCCCCCTGGGGCCCTGAGATGGGACCGAGGGAGAGCCCGGGGCCCTGGCTTCCTGGGAAGGGGGGGTTGAGATCTGAGCAACGCCTACCCTCCTGGTCCCATACTCCTATGGGGGGGTAGCACTTCTAAGGCGATGGCCTGACTGCAGGAGCCTCAGATCTCCAGGGTCAGCATCTCCACTCCTAAAGACAGAGTCTTTATCCCATGAGCTGGCTTCTTGGGACCCCAAGCCTCAGCGACCCTAGTGCATCCCGTAACCTATGATGCAGTGCGTCTCATGTACCCTGGGACTGGGCTGGGCCCTGGGAGCCGCAGTGGAGGAGGGGGGCTCCAGCCACTCCCACCCCTGGGGCTGGGGCTCCAGTCCTGACTGATGTCTTTTCAGGAGCCTCAGTTCAGTCCGATCTGGCCCCCTTGCAGTCTGCAGGCTTCGTGTGGGTGCTCGGGGTCTGGGCCATCCATCCACTCCCAACTGTGGACAGTCGCTTTGAGGGAGGCGTTCTTCGAGACACAGCGGGGGAGAGGTGCAGGAGACTGGCGAGGCCCGGCCTCCCTTTTCGGTCTTGCCCCACGGAGGGCCCAATGGAAGGCTCCTCTGAGCTGCCTTGAGGCTGTGCCTGCTGCCCCTCCTCCAGCTGAGGAGAGAGGAGGCCAGCCCCTGACCTGGGCGGATGCGGAGGCAGGCATGGCCCCAGCTCCCCTCATATCCACGGCCCTGGGGTCAGAGGGGTCTGAGGAAGGAGTGCGTTAGAGGTGACCAGACTGAAGATGCCCTCAGTTCACAGAAGAGAACCATGCAGAGTAAGACCTGTGGGTGTGAGGTGTGGAGGAGGACCAGTGGATAGGAGGGCTTCCCATCCCTTTTTCCAGAAGCATCCACGCCAGCTAATTCTGGCACAGGACACCTCTCAGCGTCGGCAGCCCCAGGAACGTGTTCCAGGCTGTCTCCTTTAGGGCTCCACGGGGTGCCAAGGGTTAATGGTTAATGGTTTGACAGTGATGATGAAACCAAAAGCCTGTAATTTTTGCTGAACAGGGGAATATGGAAATTTCCATTTGCAGCGGACTCTGGAGAGAAACATAACATCAACATCAGAAAAAAACAACTCGCCCACAACTGAGCTGTGGTGGTGCACGTCTCAGGGCCGGCCGGGCCGAGACGGAGGCAGAAGAGCAACTGCCATTGCAAAGGCAAAGACTGCAAGAGGGACGAGTGTTTTCCAGAAAAGGGGAAGCTCCTTGGCAAAAGCAGAAGCGACTTGTTTGCCAGAGGCCCCAACTCATCGGCCTCAAACGGGGAAAACCTGTTCTTAGCAAAATGCCCAAGTGCATTATGACAGCAGGAAAACTCACTCTGGCTCCGGAAAGCTGTGGGTTGGCCTTTCACAGGAAGAGGCACCATTTATTGTCATAAACAGGCTGAACTCTGGCATTTGCTAAGTTTCTTTTTCTTTGCTTTGTGCGTGTTTGTTTTTCGATATTTCCCTACGAGGCCGTTAGAAACCCGTCGGATGACGGTTGTCTTAGGGGGAAGGGTCTCAGATACAGACGTGAAAGCTCAGAGAAGATAAAGTATTTAACAAAATTCCTGGCTATCGTTCCTGGAGGGACTTGGAGTCAATCTGGTGCCCCCTCACTTCTCGGGGTGGAAGCAGGTGGAAGTCATGCCGTTGGGAGGCTGAGAACCTGGCCTGAGGTTGAATGGTGACAGCTCCCCGAGGATTCTGTAAGGTTGTCAGCAGCTGCGAGGGGAGGGGTCAGACCTCACGCATCTTCCCTGTTCTTGGCACCAGAGGAGACACTGACTCAAATTGATTGTCCCTCTGTGCTTTGCTGGCAGATAACCAGGCGAGGTAGATAGATGGGGTGTGTGTGAAAGGGGCTTTTGGGGGTGCACAGGATGGTGGGGGGGGTGTGAAGGAGTGCAGGATATCTTAATGGTCTTGGAATCCGACCACCCGAGTTCAAGTCCAGGCTTAGGATGCCTTTACTGAGCGTGCACTTGGGCTGGTGCACCCGACCAGGCCGATCGCTTCCAAGCCTCAGCTTCTTGCCTCCAGGTGGAGGGAAACCCCACTTTAGGTGACTCTGAGCACAGGACAAGTGACCTTTGGCCTACTGTCCATTCTTCCCTTTCCAAGATGAAGTAATGTTGTGTTCACTGATCATTTCTTCGCAATTTAAATAAACAGGCGAATTTGATCCCTTCCTCCGGGACAGACCTTCCGGTGGTGATGTGGGTTCTCAGCCTCACTGGCACAGCCCACCCAGGACCTGCCCACTGCCCTGCGGCCCAGCGGTGCCCCTCTCTACACCAGCTACACTATCCTTTGGGAAGCAGCAGGGTGCTGGGGGATGGGCCTGGAGTGGGTTCCCCGGACCAGAACACACTCAGCAATAGTAGGTGGGAGGGGCTGAATCCTGCCCACCCCCAAAATATGTCCCTGTCCTTGCCCCTGTGAATGTGGCCTCATTTGGAAAGAGGGTTGTTGCAGATGGAATTAGTTAAGGTGAGGGAGCCTCTGATCCAGGGTGACTGTTGTAATTATGAGAAGAGGAGAGAGACCCACACGGAGGGGAAGCCACGTGAGGATGAAGCAGAGATTGGAGTGATGTGGCCACAAGCCAAGGATGGCCAGTGGTACTGGGAGCTGGAACAGAAGAGGAGGGATTCTCCCCCCAGGTTTGCGGGGAGCCCTGCCAGCACCTCGATTGTGGACTTGCAGCCTCCAGAGCTGGGAGACAACACATTTCTGTTGCTTGAAGCCACTCTGTTTGTGGTGCTTTGTTAGGGCAGCCCCGGACCATGAATACAACAAGGTTTCATGTCCGTTTTCACCTCCGTCTTTTGCTCTCTGGTCGTCTAGACCGAGACAGAGACCTGGAGAAACTGAGGCTTGGAACGCCTGGACCACGAGCTCCCCCCACCAGGCTTCTCAAGTCTTGAGATCACTTGGATTCTTGCGGACGGGAGGGCCCGAGTTGAAGGAAAATGGTACATTGCCAGTTGCGAACACGGCGCGCAGTGTGGGAGAGCAGTCTGCGCAGTCAGAAACTTACCCTGAAGGCGCCTCATCAGGAAACCCTGTCCCTAAGCAGCTTGTCTCCAGGCCTGAGAGCCAGCAAGTGGGGAGTGTGCCCCCCCCCCCCACCAGCGCAGTGACAACACCTGTTTCCATCACGGATCACAAAGAGCTTCCTACACAGTACTTAATTTTTGTTCAGAACTCCCAGAAGAAGCCCCTGGGAAGAGGGCCTGCGGGGAGCAGGAAACCTGGGCCCTGGGCCTGCCCGGACCAGCTCTGCACAGCCGTGGCCCCCTCCCTCCCTCACCTGTGACAGGATGTGAAGATCAAACGGGACGAGGGGTACAGACTGAATTCGAACTGACTCTTTAAAGTTATTTATTTTCCTCCGTTTTGTTTTCTCATTTCTAGATCAAAGCATGTAAGGTGTTTGTCCAAGCTTTCTTCTGGGCGGTCCGTGCACACAGCTGCGTCCCTGGGCCTTGGCTCTGGCAGCTGGGGCCCTGCAGAGGGCCGCCGGGCTGCAGGCAATTGGCTGCAGGAGAACAGCCCTGACCTGGGCTGTAGGTGCTCCCCCTGCAACCCATCTTGATCTCACCGCGATGCCGATTTGCACCTGCTTTTCTCTTGACCTGGAATCCATCGGAGGGAAGCATTGTGTGCCAGGGCAGGGGGCTGGGGGGGTAGGGTGAAGAGCCATTTAAACCGCCTCCTGGTGCTGGGGGCGGGAGAGCACTCGGCACTTTGCCACTTGCATTTACCAGATCAGCTTCTCACCTTGGGAGAAAAAACGGGATCTGAGTCTTCAGAGGATGAGCCAGGCCGGGGACAGGGGATGGAGATGGGAAGGGTCCAGTGGAGGCCGAGCCTGAGCGCAGCCCTCCACGGGGGGCCTTAAGGGATCGGTTCCTTCTTCCGCAGAGGCCACCATCCGGTGAGAGTGTGGCTTGATAAAAGGAACAGAGCTGATAACGGGAGGGAAAGTCACCAAGGATAGACTCGCCTAGTTCATGTCTTCACCGGCAGGCCTCCTCGCCCCAGCCAGTTAACCCTACCTTACCTCAGCCAGAGCGGGGCCACCGGCAGCTCCGGGGCTCCCGTGGATGCTTTGCCAAGGAGGAATATCCCTGCCAGCCCCAGCTCTGCCGCCCAGTGCAGCTGGCGCGTGGCGTATAGGATGCTGTTGTGTGCCCCGTGTGACACTAGACATCCAGGGGTGCCAGCTTAGGGCCACGGTCTTCCTGCAAGGTCCCAGGTGTTTCAATTTCCATAACCATTTCAACCCGCTTTCTTCCTCGCAGGCATCCTTGCTCTGCACACAGCAATCCCCTCCCCAACGTTTTACCCCCATGCCCGCTTTTATTATTAGGCGCCCTGGTGATTTTGCTGAGAACAATTTTTTTTTTTTTTTTTTTTTTTTTT
>NW_006797698.1:1350582-1351842 GCF_000442215.2 Lipotes vexillifer
GCCTCTCACCGTTGCGGCCTCTCCCGTTGCGGAGCACAGGCTCCGGACGCGCAGGCTCAGCGGCCATGGCTCACGGGCCCAGCCGCTCCGCGGCATGTGGGATCCTCCCAGACCCGGGCACGAACCCGTGTCCCCTGCCTCGGCAGGCGGACTCTCAACCACTGCGCCACCAGGGAAGCCCAGAACAATTTTTTTTTTAACTTTTTTATTGGAGTAGAGTTGATTTACAACGTTGTATTAGTTTCAGGTGTACAGCAAAGTGAATCAGTTATACATATACAGGTACCTACTCTTTTTTAGATTCTTTTCCCATATAGGTCATTACAGAGTATTGAGTAGAGTTCCCTGTGCTATGCAGGAGGTCCTTGTTAGTTATTGATTTTATATATAGTAGTGTGTATATGTCAATCCCAGTCTTCCAATTTGTCCAGTCCCCTGCTCCCTCCCTGGTTACCGTAAGTTTGTTTTCTATATCTGTGACTCTGTCTCTGCTTTGCAAATGTCTAGGTCCATCCACGTTGCTGCAAATGGCATTATTTTGTTCCTTTTTATGGATGAGTAATATTCCATTGTATATATGTGTACCACATCTTCTTTATCCATTCCTCTGTCGATGGACATTTTGGTTGTTTCCATGTCCTGGCTATTGTAAATAGTGCTGCAGTGAACATTGGGGTGCATGTATCATTTCGAATTAGAATTTTCTCCAGATGTATGCCCAGGAGTGGGATTGCTGGGTCATACTGAGTGAAGTAAGTCAGAGCGAGAAAGACAAATGCCATATGAGATCGCTTATATGTGGAATCTAAAAAAAATGGTACAAAAAAACTAATTTACAGAACAGAAATAGAGTCACGTGCTGAGAACAATTAAATAAGCAGGTGGGGACTCACATTTGTGTCATTAAAACATGAAGCCTCTTGCAAAACAACTGACTCCCGTTCCCAACTGTGGGCTCCAGTGGGCCCTCCTCCTTCTATGACCACAGCTCATGGATGAGTCATGGAAACACCCTAGGGAAAAGTATAAATATGTAAAATGTATCAGAACATGCTGTTTATTGATACCTGTGGTGATTATAAGAGTAGGATTTATTTTACAAAGATAACTGGAAGAATGCTCAGTTACACATACACGCGTATACACATACGTACATACACACGTACGTACACGTTCATATACACACACACGTGCATCCATACATGGGCTGAAATGCCGTCTCCCTCTAGTGTCCTGAGTTACTTGCCCTTCAGGGAAAGA
>NW_006797698.1:1352021-1392180 GCF_000442215.2 Lipotes vexillifer
AGAGAGGCAGCACTGCAGGATAGGCTTGTCCAAAACGGCAGTCGTTCACGCCTGCGCAATTTTTATCCCATCTTAGTACTATTTTTAAACCTAAATCTATTTTATTTTTTAAAAAAATTTATTTATTTATTTGGTTGCGCTGGGTCTTAGTTGCGGCAGGCAGGCTCCTTAGTTGTGGCACGCGAACTCTTAGTTGTAGCATGCACGTGGGATCTAGTGCCCTGACCAGGGATCGAACCTGGGCCCCCTGCTTTGGGAATTCGGAGTGTTCACCACTGCGCCACCAGGGAAGTCCCTAAATCTATTCTCAAAAGAAAGACCCTAAGACTAGCAGAAATGGAAAACCACCGTGGTCAAAACAGATATGTAAGCGCTGGGTAACTGGTATCCATCAGGGTGTCACCTGAAACCATCTCATGGGATTCACTATTTTGTGCCTGAGCTGGGGGCCTCTCTCCAGAGACTCTGGTGTCCTCTGGCCGGAGGACAGCTCTCTTCTTTGCTCTGGTGGCCACGCATGTGGCTCTCGGGAGAATCCGCCCCCAGAGTGAAGGGACGAGGCCCTGAGCAGAGACTCCAGGGTACTCATGGTTCCAAGGAGCAGATGAACTTGGGCATCCTGAGGGCAGGATCCCTTGGGGTTTTGGAAGGAGCCTGACCTCTTAGGTGAGTCCTTTTTCCCACCACAGTGTTTTGGCAAATGCCTCCCCACTGCCCCTGCTGCCCGCCTTGGTGATTGGTGACTTGGCCCCCTCCTCCATCTGTAAGGAAGGCCAGGGAAGTAGGCAGAAGTTTGAAATGTCCCTCACCATCTTTCCTTTTTTATTTCCTTCTCACCTCTGCTAAACCCTGGTAACTGAATATTCCAGAGTCTCCCAAGTGTGACTTGACCCTGACTCTCTCTTCCAAGGTGCAGTTTTCCAGGTGGGCCCGTCGCACCTTTGTCCTTCCTCAGCAGGTGAGGGCAGTGCTTCCCAAACAGGAGCCTCACCTGGAGGCTGGGGCCCACCCCCGAGTGCTGGTCCAGTAGGTCTGAGTGGGTCCGAGAATTTGCTCTCCCAGCAGGCTCCCAGGCTGCTGCCGTTAATGCTGGTCCAGGGACCACAGTTTGAGAACCAATCACTGGGTTTGGGGTTGAAGAGGCACTGGAGTTCTTTTGCAGCTCTTGGTTCTGGTCGGCTTATTCGTCCAGAACGCATTTTCTCCATTAACGATGTAGCCATCTGAGAAGGAAATGATTTGAGGCCTGGCCAAGGCAGGCACCAGATGAAGAGCAGAAGCTTACAGAGGAGAGGTCCATTTTCATCCCAGCAGGTGAGGGGTTAGGAGCAGTGATGCTGCCAGGAAGGAGAATTATGGGGCAAGGACACAGTTACAGCCAGGGGACAGGAGGGAGGGCGCAAACGCCTCTCACAGCCCCGCACGGAGAGACATCAGCTTGCTGTCACCACACAGCAATTCCTGTGCCAGCCGCTGTCCTTCACCGCACCCTGGGGGACTGTGCCTGTCCCCGTGTTATGGGGGAGCTCAGATGATGCTTCAGGGTTCACCTGCCAGACCGCCAACTTAGGCCATGTAACCCAAGAGGGAAGTACATATATTTGAAATAAAAGTTTCATAGAGCGAGACTGATATATTTTTTAATTTATTTATTTTTTAAAATTAATTAATTAATTTATTTTTGGCCGCATTGCGCATCTTGCGGGAATCTTAGTTCCCTGACCAGGGATTGACCCCGAGCCCTCAGCAGTGAAAGCACCAAGTCCTAACCACTGGACCGCCAGGGAGTTCCCCAACAGGTATTTATTGAGCGTTTAGCTGGAGCCAGGCACTGTTTTAGATGCTCCGATCGTCAGTGAACAAAACCGTCAGAAATCCCTAACTCAGGAGCTCACATTCTAGTGCAGAAAAACAGACAGTCAATAGCAAAGGTAAGTGTATTTCAAACTTTAGACTATGGCCTACAATAGAGATGACAACAATAATAATAATAACTTACACATATTTAGTGCTTGCTTTGTGCCAGGTGCTGTGGTATCTTCTCTTTTGTCCTATTTCATTTTTAAAAAACTGCAGGGGTGGTGGTGGCCCACTTGAAATAGCTTTATGATCCACTGATGGAGAGGGCTGGCGTCAGAAAGCCGCTGAGCCATTGGGTGGCCTCACCTAGGTGGGAGGCCTTCTTAGTCTCATTCTCCTTGCCCCTCTGTCTGGCCACATCCTGTCCCTCCTTCAGGTCCCAGGTCCTCTCTGACTTCCAGCCCACTGACTTCACAGGATGACAGGCGGTGAGAGCTGGAGAGGTGTTAGGGTGGCGGGGGGGTGACCTTGTGCAGTCTCACCATTTTACAGAAAAGTAAACTGAGGCCCAGAGGTCACCGGGAGGCAAAGTAGCTGGTCTCTGAGGTGCTGCCTTAACTCCCAGACCTGCTCTTTTACCACAGCCCCACTCCACCCCTGGGCTTGTCCATCCTCCAGAGCGTAAGACCAGCACCCCCCAAATTCTCAGGAAAGACCTGGGGAAATGGAAGCGTTGATTTCTGGGCTCCGTCTTCCCTGACCTCCCTCTGCCTGCACCCCCCAGTCTACGGACCCCCAGCAAGAGTCAGGAGGTCCAGGACCAGGCCTTGCAGTCTGAGTTGTTGAGAAGTTTCCCAATGATTGTGTCCATGGCGCCAGACGTGCAGCCAAGGCTGCAGGTTGGAGTGCTCGTGTGGGTGACAGCCGCCCCTCCACTGCCTCTCCATGGCCACTGTGAGCCTCCCTGGGGCCGAGTCTCCTGACCCCTCCTCAGGCTCCCCAGCCCAGCTCTGAGAGCACCCTCGCCTTTGATCATGACTCAACAACAACAACAACGGATGGAGGTGTGAAGGGGTGAATTTCCATCTGCTCTTAACCCCGTAGGCTTCAGTCCAGGTGTTTGAACTGGGTCCAGATCCTCCTGACCTTCAGTCTGCTGACTCCTAGTGAATTTACTTTTTTAGTTTGTTTGGTTATAAGCGGTTTCAAGTTCAGTGTCAGCTTTCTCGGGAGGCCCCGCCCCACTGTGGCTAGAGACAGGCTTTGTGATCCCAGATCTGGAAGAAGGGAAAATCTGTTCACTCTCTTTGGAAGCGCACCAGCAAGATATCACGTCAGCTCTGCTCCAGAAATGATTTTCTTCTTTTGATGACATAGTTTATTGAACTCTGGGGAACATGACAACAGGGCAACACAGTTGAAAAACATAGCAACAGCTCAGCCACAGGATTGCTCAGCCTGACTTCGACAACCCTTCCACGGCACGGTCCTTAGGATCGCCGACACCCCCCGGGTTCCTTTCAGGAACCCCAGAACTAGAGTGAGGTGTCTGGTGTGTCTTAAGTGTCAGAACTTACCAAATGAAATACGGCCCTGCTGCTGGGTTCCATTGGCTCTTCTGTGCCAACCTGATGGTTCATCTTAGGTTCTGGACAGGTGGCCCATCCGTGCTGTCTGTGGACTGTGTGTGTGTGTGTGTGTGTGTATGTGTGTGTGTGTGCACGTGTGTGCACGGGCTCCCATCACAACTGGTAAGTACCCAGGGTGTTGCACACTTACGTTCATGCAGGTATAGACACATGCAGGTATAGACACCTGTGTGTGTGCATGAACGTGAAAGCCTTTGCACCCGGGTATGTCCGGATTTTAAACGCTGGTGTATTGGCTCGTGAGCCTGCACATATGCGGCCAGACTTGAATGAGAAGTGAGAAGGAACAGGCTTGTGGGCAAGCGTCGTTTTCTAGGTGGGCAAACTGAGGCCCAAAGAGCTGGGGCAGGAGCTGTGCCCAGGGCTGCAGACAGCGCCTCCTTGGCTGCAAACTAGGGTGAGAATTCCCCGCCCATGGCTCTGCCACGCCTCCTGCCTTTACTAATATCCTTTGATTTCTTCTTTATATTTTCTTTCTTTTCTCTGGTCAGTCTCTGTAATTGGCACATGACTGAAAAAAGTCCTTACATGTTTGATTCTTAAAAAAAAAAAAGGTTTTTTTGGTAGAGTTTTAAGGTAGATTTTGGTCCAGAGAGCACTGGGTGGGAGCTTGAGCACGACGTGTTCCCCTCCTAGAAGATTAGGAAATGACATGATTAATGTGTCTGGCAGCTTCAAGTCTACAGACTTGGCACTGGGAGAACCCACGCTTTCTCTTGGTGACCTTGCCTCCAGTTAAGTCCAGTGGGACATGTCCAGGGACCGTGCTTGCCCAGGACCAGGGAGATGGCTAAGGCTGCTCAGGCCCAGGGCACTGTGGGGACAGGTGAGAGCCCACGGGGCTGGGCCTGGCAGAGCCACCGTGGCCAAGTCCAGGGGACACCAGGCCCTCTGTGGCCCAGGAAGCCGTGCCCGTGGGGATGGGAGGTGCCTCGGCACCGCTGACCCCAGCCCGGGACACCACGCAGGTGGAGTTGACCTCCAGCTTTCTCCTCTGGGTCTGCGTTCAGTGTGTCATGATTGTCGCTTCTGGAAGTAGGGGAGCCACCTGGAGGGAGAGAGAACCGGCAGGTGAGGTTCAGCCCAAGCCTTCACAGGGCCCCTCTGTACTTCCTGTTCTAGCCCTGCCCTCACGGACATCTCTTCTCTGGTCTCCCCTTTCCCAGGAGACATACCATTAGTGCCCCTTAAGCGCCGTTGCAGGAGCTGGAGGGCGGGGTGGGGGGAACCAAGGGCTCTGGTCCTGGGAAAGTCTCATGCAGGTCAGCTTTGCAGCTTTAGCACCCCCCTCCCCCTCCACCCCCGCCCCGCTCTCGGCTAGCCCAGAGAAAACCACAGAGAAAAAAAGATTCCTCTCTGCTCAGGCCCGCTCAGTGGGGGCCTTCTGAAGGCGGGAGGATAAAGAGAAGTTAGCTAGAAATAGCGCTTAATAGGTCAGCAGCATCTTCAAGGGAAATGATAAAGGTGTCAGTGCTTAAAAGCTCACGGCCGTCAGAGTGGGAGAAAGAGCCGCATTTACTCTCTTCTCTCTTCCCTCCTCCCATCTTTACAGTTGCCCCCCTTCTCCAAATGGCTCTCATCGTTAAAAAAAATATTTAATGCTTTCTGCATATGTTAATTCTACGTGGACTACTGCTGTATGATTCTTAGCCATCTCTCTGCTTCAGTTGTGGAGCACCATGGATGCTCTGAGAAGCTGGGGTGCAGATGCCAGGTGCATTGTCAGGAGCCTCGTCTGGGCCACGCGCTCCCTGGGAGCTGCCTTGTTTCCCTCGCCTTTTTCTTCCATAATTATATCTTCCGGCCCACTTTGTTCCTTTCCCTCTCATCACCCCTGAATGGCTCCATCAGGGAACTGAAGGCCACTTGAAAACATTTGTGATACTATTTGAAAAAATACAACTTTCTCCTTAATTCAAAGACAGTTGGTATCTCAGCCCCAGTTCTAAGGCGTGTGCGCTCTCCTGTAACTTGGCAGGGGTGGAGGGGGCTGACACGAAGCCCTACGAGGCCCTGGCTGGGAGCCGTGGATGTCACCCTTAGGTCACACCGTCTGTCTGTCTAACCTGTGCTCCCGCGGTGAGATGAGAGCTGGCCCTGGAGGAGTGCCCAGGGCACGGCTGGGCTCAAAGGAGGGACGTTTGAGTCTAATTCAAACAAGTAGCCGCCTCAGATCTAAGTGCTGGCTGCTGGGTGGAGTGGCCCTTATTTCAAGGTGAGCTTGCCTGGGGGCCTCTTAGCTGACGGACTGAGCTGGGCCCTTTCATAGCAAAGAGCCTGCTCCTCTCACTTCCTGCGGGGGTTCCACTAAGGGACGATCCAGCTTCCAGCACCTGAACGCATGAGTCTCCCCATGGTCCCAAGGGAACTTGACCCAGGACCTGACAGCTGAAACCAGCCCAGCTGCCCAGAGACATACCACCGCCAGGGCACAGCGCCCTCCCAGCTCGGAGCCCAAGGGGCTGGGCAGGGGCCTGGGAGACTCACACACACTCCCGCTGGGCCCCCCACCGGGGCTGCAGGGACAGGTAAGCCAGCCATCCCAAGTGACAGGCCCTCCTTTTATTTCCATCCCGGTGGACCCCGCAGGCTTCCCACACTCTGTTCCGGTGACCTCAGCCCCAGGGGGAGAAGCATCTGTCTTCTCTGCTGACTCATTCAAACGCACTGCCTTTCTCTTTGGGTGTCTGTCTGCATAGAAATGTCCCCTATCTAGCGGGCAGTCGCAAACCAGAAATACGCATGGCTGTGAGGTATGGGGGGGCATCCCCTCACCCACCCCTCACATGTGGGGTCTGAGGACATTTCATATTTATTTTTAAAAGGGCTCCAGCTCCTGGATCGAAAGTACTACCTAATTAATCATCAGGTTTTGTGGCTGCTGCCACTGCCGACTGAAGGATATGGAATTAAATCTATTTTAGCTTCTGCTGCTGTGGTCAGGGCAGCTTGATCGCAGGACGCCCACCAAGTGCCGTTTCTAACATCTTACAGACAAGATTTTGGCACTCTTACTGGGCTTGCAGACTTAGACCTGAGTGTTATAATATTAAGTGCCTCTGAAGGGGACAGAGAAGCCAAAGTAAACAAACTTTCTGAGGGCTTCCTGTTAGGGGTTGAACTGAACAATCAGATGTGTTGAAGTCCCGACCCCAGTACCTCAGAATTTGGTCTTATTTGGAAATAGGGTCTTTGCAGATGGAATTAGTCAAGATGAGGCCACAGTGGAGCAGGGTAGGCCCCTAACCCCATATGACTGTGTCCTTATAAAAAGGGGAAATTTGGAGACAGGGGGACGCCGTGTGTAGATGGGAGCAGAGATGGGGGGTGATGCATCCACAAGCCAACACCAGAGGCTAGGAAGCGGCCTGGAAGAGATTCTCCCTCGGAGCCCCAGAAGGAGGCAACCCTGCCGACACCTTGATCCTGGATTTCTGGCCTTTAGAGCTGTGACTCACTGCATTCCTGTTGCTTGAAGCCACTGGGTGCTGTGCTTTGCCACGGCAGTCCCAGGAGGCTAACATGTGGCCATGGGGAAGGGGCTGCACTGGGATGAGGACTGCTGTGTTCGGTGCTAACCCTCGGTCGCCCCCTCCGGCCCCTCTGGGCCTCAGGAGAGTTTTCTAGGGTCCCTTCTGACCCTCATGTCTGAGTTCCCAGAAGTAGAGGTGATGTTTGTTCCACTGCTACTCCCCATTCACACTGCTTAGGAAGTCCTAGCCCTTCCAGGTCCAGAAGAGTCCAGAAGAGTGTGGTTTCTCTACCTTTTCAACTCATCAACTACCTTAGCCACAAAGGCCACTGAAGTCCTCCTGTCTGTGGACACCGCACAATGCAGACAAGCTCTCCAGGCTTCATTGCATCCACTCCTAGGAAAGGGAAGACGGAAGTTCATTCTGCTCCAGGTCCCGGACCGGAAGGAATGTGTGGTAGGCCTGACTGTCGGCAGCCACGTGGGGCTCTGACAGTGACCTAGCTGGGGGTACTGGCTGGTGGGATGGGCGGGGCACCCCAGAAACCTGCACTCGCCCCCTGGAAGTTGTCCACCTGCTCTGCAAATTATCCATGATGTCGGGGTTAGGTAGAATCATAATGGTAAGAGAGAGAGGTTTTTCTACTCAGTTCACCAGAGTTGGAGACTACAAGAGTCCCCAAGGACTGTCCCACCATCAGCAAGGAAGGTCCCCAGAAGGTCATGGGGGATCAAAATTTGTGTAGGGAGCAGAGGGGGCACCGGAAGACTCCTGAGTTCCGCGCCCGGGGTTTTGTGGTCATTGAACCGGGAGGGAGCTGAGAACTGAGGTGGGTGCTGATGACACCAGCTACGCCGAGCAAGGTCCTCACCCTCTCATCTTGGACTCCTGTCCTGAGGGGAAGGTACTGGACTGGAGCGGTGCAGACATGTCTTACCAGCTCCACTGCCTCGACCTGGCCCCAGCTGCCTCTCGCTTGGACTGTAGCTGTAGCCTCCTTGCTGGTCTCCCAGCTTCCACCCTTTCACCCCAACAGTCTGCTCTCAACAGGGTGGCCAGAGTGATCATGTTAAGATACATCGGATCATGTCATCCCCTGCTAGAACCTTCCAGTGGCTCCCTGTCATTTTCAGGGTTGAAGTCTAACCCTTCCAGGTCCAGAAGAGTCCAGGAGAGTGTGGTTTCACTACCTTTTCAACTCATCAGATACTTCAGCCACAAAGGCCACTGTGCTCGGCCACGGCTGCTGCCTCAGGGCCTTTGCACTTGCAGTTCTCCCTGCTGGAAAACTCATTCCTGCAAGAATCCACATGATGAAGTAAGGAAGAGATCCGCTCTCTGACCATAAGGGAAGGAAAACCCTCTCAGTGCCTCTCCCACAGTCACAGCCCATCTCCCCAGACACCCAACCCCTTCGTCCTTCAAGCATGTTTTGGTCTCCTGTTTCTCTTTTGCCCTCTGCCTGATGAGGGCTGTGCTTGGTGTGTTCATTCAGTGCCTCCTTGATTGGTTCCAAGGCCCTCAGCTGAGTTGGTGATATGCGGACCACCCTTTTCTTGGGCTTCACCGAACCAGCCGCTGGGGGTGGTTATCGGCTAGCACGAGCAGACAGCACGGTTTCCAGGGTGAGGAGGGCGCCCGAGCACGTAACATAGGCCCCGATGCAGACACGTGTGCCGTCTGCAGTGGATCTAACGTGCTCAGGTGCACACAAATGTGCTTTTGTTAGGTGTCACCAAGGTTCCCTCCAGGAGGGTGGTACCGACTTCCACGTCCCACAGCAGTGGGCGGGAGCGCCTGTTGCCGTTAGGCCTGCTGACAAAGGTGCAGGTGTGCCTCTTCATTTCTGCCTCTCTGGTAGGTGAGAGATGGTCTCAGCATTGTTGCTGGCGGTGTAGTTTGGTTGCCGTTAGTACACCTTCTCTCTCTCTATTTATTTTTATTGGAGTATAGTTACTTTACAATGTTGTGTTAGTTTTACTGTACAGCAAAGTGAATCAGCTAGATGTATACATATATCCCCTCTTTTTTGGATTTCCTTCTCATTTAGGTCACCGCGGAACATCGAGTTCCCTGTGCTACACAGTAGGTTCTCATTAGTAAGCTGTGTTATACAGAGTATCCATAGCGTATATATGTTAACCCCAATCTCCCAGTTCATCCCACTGCCCCCTTTCCCCCTTGGTATCCATACGTTTGTTCTTTACATCTGTCTCTATATCTCTTTCTTTTTAAAAATCTTTATTGACGCATAATTCACGTAACAATTTACCCTTTTAAAGTGTACAGTTCCGTGGTTTTTAGTATATTCACAGACTTGTGCCACCACCATCACAGTCAGTTCTAGAATATTTTCATCTCCCCCGAGAGAAGCTCTTTACCCTTTAACTATCTCCTCTCTGTTCCCCCCATCCCCCTATCCCAGCCCTAAGGATGTTAAGGAACCACAAAACAACTCTGTCTCTATAGATTTTCCTCTTCTGAACTTTCACATAAATGGAATCACATAACAACACGTGGTCTCTTGTGACTGGCTTCTTTCACTTGTGATAATGTTTTCAAGGTTCATCCATGTTCTGGTACAGTCGTCCCTCAGTTTCCACAGGGGGACTGGTTCCAGGACCCCCTTCGGATACCAAAATCTTTGGATGTTCAAGTCCCTTATATAGAATGGCGTAGCATTTGCGTGTAACCTATGCATGTCCTCCCATATACTAGAGATGATACTTATAATACCTGATACACCGTAAATGCTATGTAAATGAATGCGCAAATTCAAGTTTTGCTTTCTGGAACTTGAATTTTTTTTTCCCCGAATACTTTTAATCCGCCGCTGGTTGAATTTGTTAATGTGCAGCTGGGGATATCGAGGGCCAACTGTATGTATCTATATTTCTTTCCTTTTATGGCTAAACACTATTACAGTGTATGAATGAATACACATCATTTTGTTTATCCATTCATCAGTTAAAGGACATTTGCGGGCTTCCCTGGTGGCGCTTCCCTGGTTGAGAGTCCGCCTGCCGATGCGGGGGACGCGGGTTCGTGCCCCGGTCCGGGAAGATCCCACATGCCGCGGAGCGGCTGGGCCCGTGAGCCGTGGCCGCTGAGCCTGCACGTCCGGAGCCTGTGCTCCGCAACGGGAGAGGCCACAACAGTGAGAGGCCCGCATACCGCAAAAAAAAAAAAAAAAAAAGGACATTTGAGTTGTTTCTGCCTTTTGGCTATTAGGAGTAATGCTGCTATAAACGTTCATGTATAAGTTTCTGTGTGGACGTATGTTTTCATTTCTTGGGTTTATACCCAGGAATGGAATTGGTGCTCATGTAGTAACTCTGGGCTATAACCATCTTATGTTCCCACCGTCAGTGTAAGAGGGTTCCAGCTTCTCCACATCCTCACCAGCACTTATTACTGTCTGTCTGTTCATTCTAACCATCCTAGTGGGTGAGACGTGGCATCTCATTGCGGGATTTTTTTTTTTTTTTGGCTGCGTTGGGTCTTAGTTGCTGTGCGCAGGCTTTCTCTGGTTGCGGCAAGCGGGGGCTTGCTTCTCTTCATTGAGGTGTGCAGGCTTCTCATTGCGGTGGCTTCTCTTATTGCAGAGCATGGGCTCTAGGCGCACGGGCTTCAGTAGTGGCACGCGGGCTTTCGTAGTTGTGGCTCATAGGTTCTAGAGCACAGGCTCAGTAGTTGCGGTGCACGGGCTTAGTTGCTCTGCGGCATGTGGGATCTTCCCAGACCAGGGCTTGAACCCGTGTCCCCTGCATTGGCAGGCGGATTCTTAACCCCTGGACCACCAGGAAAGCCCTCACTGTGGTTTTGATTTGCACTTCCCTAATGACTAATGTTGTCAAGTATCTTTTCATGTGCTTTTTAGACATTTGTAAATCTTCCTTGGAGAAATATCTATTCATATCTTTGCCTGTTTTTAAGTTGGGTTGTCTTTTTATTATTAAGAGTTCTTTATATATTCTGGATACAAGTCCCTTATTAGATATTATATGGTTTGCAAATCGTTCTTTTCCATTCTGTAGGTTGTCTTTTCACTTTTTTGGTGGTGTCTTTTGAAACAGGCAAGTTTTTAATTTTGATGAACTCCAGTTCTGTTTTTCTCCTTTGTTGCCTGTGCTTTTGGTGTCATATGTAAGAATCCTCACAACACTTCAGAACACACCAAGTGAACTCATATGTTGGTAGTTTCATATTAATATTTTAATGAAGCCAAAGGCCCTTAAAGGAGGGTATTTGCTTTACCAGATTTTCTAGCATTGTCATCTCAGTGAGATGGGCTTTTGGGGTCATTTTCTTTTTTCATGCATTAGACTAGTCATTCTGTCTTTCAGCAAGTCTTTTCTGAGCATCTGCTCAGGGTCTGTACTAGATCAGATTAATCAAATGTCAGCCCCGCTTTCAAGGAGAGCCCCATCCCATTTGTTGGCTGGGATTGATGTTCATCCCAGTACCCTCTCAAGACCCCTACACTGCCACTCGGACCCTCGGGACCATCTCACGGCTCCATGGGAAGGAGATGCAGGTCTTCCTGACAAAAGCATGGAGGCCCGTGGACAGGAGTCGCAGTCATTCCGGGGCCGGGGCTCCTCCTGGGTAGGAGGTGCTCATGGCTACTTGCTGAAGGAATTGGTGGTGCCCAGAGCCCCGGAAGCCACTTGAGATTCCTCCTTTGTTCCAAGGTGAGCTCAAATCCCAGGCTCATGTTGAACCGGATCGTTACTCTGGCATTTCCTGGGCAGGAGGCAAAGGGAGGGAAGTAAGGTGAGGCAGGTCCATCACATCTGCTGCACACCTGGAACCCAGCACAGCCCGAGGTGCATCTGAGGAAATGTAGCACTGGCCTGGCTGCCTTGGGGTCCCCTGGGGCTGCCCACAGGGACGAGCAGGGGCTGGCGTTTGCAGCTGTGCCAGAAGAGGCTACAGCAACCCAGTTCTACCTAAGGCCCTCTCAAGACATTTCTGTTGGAACGTGTGTTCGGAAAAGCTGTGGTTCTACCCAGGAACTGGTTTATTTTCTCTTTCTGTAAAACGAGCAGTCTGTAACCCATTGTGGTTTATTTTTCTTGGTCTACAGCAGTGGTTCTCAGCTGCACGTTAGACTCACCTGAGGGTCATTTAAGACTCCCAGGACCCAGCTGCACCCTAAATCAATTACATGAGAAACTCTGAGACCAGGCATTGGGGCTTTTTTTTTTTTTTTTTTTTTTTTTGTTATGGGGGCCCAGGGATAAAGGGATTCTATTAATCTTTCCAGAGTCTTTAGACATTATCTTCCCAACCTCACAAGCATACCTTTTTTTTTTGAAATATAGATGCCAAGTACTAGGCAACTTCTCTTTTCTGGGAGGGAAAGGAAAAAAAAAAAACGATTCTCTTCAACACATCACATTTCATAGGCATTCTCATCCCTGGTTTATCTCTAGTCACAACCCACCCACTTCTGCTCCATTAGAGAGCTGGTGTCCTCCGGGGGAAACACCCACCCCTATCCTGTCATAGACATACTAATTGATGTTCGTAGACGACGGGGCCAGGAAAAGGCAGTGTTATTACTGGTTGAGGCTTGGTCCTCAGATGCCAGTACTCACTCTTGGTGAGCTGGGCTAGATCACATGACATGTCAAGAATGTGCCTGTGTTGGCCTTAAAGTCCCTTAGAGTGTCCTTTCCTCTTTTCCCCTTAGAACCACACCTACCACTGTCCCCTGCATCGGCAGGCGGACTCTCAACCACTGCGCCACCAGGGAAGCCCCTTTTTTTTTTTAATTCCCCAGATGATGTGCATTTGAAGTTGAGAGCCAGTGGGCTACAGTAAGTTTGGAACCAAATGCCCAACTTGACTGTAGTTTTCTGCGGCACACCTGCTTTCTCTGGTTTCAGTTTTCCATCTTAAATTGTTTCTGATCCTAATTTCTGTTGGCTGATGGGCAGTGAAGGTAGCCTTTGGATTAACCATAGCCTTGCCTGGCTACAGTCTCTGCCATGATGTACATTTGTGATGTTAGGAAAACATTCTGCTGAATGAATGGATGAGTGAATACAGTATTGAAAAAGCAGGAGGCTAAGTGGCGTTGCAGTGGGGTTTTGTTTATCTCCAAAGTGGTGTTTTATGAAAAGCAGGTTCGATTAGAGGCAGAAGAAGAGATATGTGGAGAATGTTATAGAAATTCTAAAGGGGCCTTGTTGACCTCCTCAGTATGTTTGGGAATGTGGTAACTCTGGTATTTAGGTTTAATATCACTTTAAAAGTTTTTTCACTTACAGTAATTACTTTTTCTTGATAAACACAAATCCCTGGCTTTCTTCTTATTCAATGATGAGGGTAAATTTTTACCTTAGAAATGAAACAAAGAGAGAGGAAGGGAAAGTGGGGAGGGGATTTCCTTAGCTACCCAAGAGCTGGGAAAAATGGAAAGAGGAAATGGGTGAAATTAACAGAGCTGGAAGGAGGGGAGAGACAGAGGGCGTGAGTGGGTGTGGGAGGCTAAGCCCCGGGTGGTGGAGGCCGAGATGTGCACACGATCTCCCGGGGCAGGGGCAGCAGGAGAGGTCACCTACCTTTTAGGGTGACCCGGATCGCCTGGGACTGAGGGGTTTCTAGAGACATGGTACTTTCTGTTTTAAAACCGGGACAGTTCTGGGCAAACCAAGACTAGTTGGTCACCCTAACTATTGGCTGAGGACCTCCTAGTTGCTTCGTTTTTCATTTTTGTTTGGAGGCAATCGGAGGCAGGAAAGCGCAGGGCAGGAGTCCCAGGTGGGACAGGAAGTGTGGCCTGGCTACTAGTGACAAGGATTTGAAGCTCCAGTGTCTGTCGTTCTGCGTATACCTTTACCTAACCCATCTGTTCTAAGGAAGGGATGCACCACACAAATCCCCAGAGAGGATGGAGAGGGTGGAAAGTGAAAGCACTGAGGTCCCGAGGAGGCCCACAGAGAGAACAGGGCAGGAAGCATCCTTCTCTGAGGCAGCAGGCTTGGGCCTTTCAGGCAAAAATCCTGTCTCGAACGTGTTCTTCCCCCTAGACTAGGACTGGCTTGGAGGGCGGGCTTTGCCCTCCCTCTTCGTGTCCTTATTGCCTGTGTGCCTGGTACGTAAGTGTCCAGTACGTCTTTGTTAAGTCCGGCCAAGTGGAGGCCCACGTTGGGGTGTCAGGCATAGACGTTAAGGGTTATGGGTATTTACAGAAAGATCGACATAACCTTACTTAAAATATCATTGAGGATAGAACACATACAAAGTATTAATACTTAGAGAATAATATGGAATAAATTTGTTGAAGAAAACCAAAGCACCACGTTATGTTTGGGTTCAGGGCTTACTCTCAGAGGACGGGTCAATCCAAATCGATTCAGATAGCAGAGCAGGGCGAGGAAGCCAAGTAAACAACTTTTTAAATCACAGTAAATTGGGGGCTTCCCTGGTGGCGCAGTGGTTGAGAGTCCGCCTGCCATTGCAGGGGACACGGGTTCGAGCCCTGGTCTGGGAGGATCCCACATGCCGTGGAGCAACTAGGCCCGTGAGCCACAACTACTGAGCCTGCGCATCTGGAGCCTGTGCTCCGCAACAAGAGAGGCCGCAACAGTGAGAGGCCCGCGCACTGCGATGAAGCGTGGCCCCCGCTCGCCGCAACTAGAGAAAGCCCTCGCACAGAAACGAAGACCCAACGCAGCCATAAATAAATAAATAAATAAATAAATAAATAAATAAATAAATAAATCACAGCTAGTTGTACTGAGATTTTATAGAGACAGCCGAAAAATAGAGTTTGTTGGCCAGGTTACCCTGGGGTAACAGATGACCCCAATTCCAGCCATGAGCAGTGGCAGAAGTGTGTTTCTCTCTCATCTTTGTGTCCATCACGGGCAGCTGTGACGTCCTGTTTGTTCTGGGAACCCAGGCTGAAGGAGCAGGTCCTATCCGAGTCCTTGTCCCAGGGATAAGAGAGGGTATCAGAACTCAGGGAAGCTCAGCAGTTTGGGGAATTCAGTGGAAGGGCCCCCCAGGACCTACCTGCCCCGCTATCCTCAACTCCACCTTTGTATTAAATGACAACTTTAGTAAGTGGCAGCTCGTCTTCAAGGCATGAGGACAGGACTAACAGTAAAGCCAGCCATGCCAGGCCTGCACATGATTGGTCACTGAGTCATTGCAGGGCCCTGAGGCTGCAGTAGTCCTTTTACAGAGGGAGGGGCTCTGGGCCAGGTTAAGTAACTCACTTTAGGTCACAGAACCAGAGAGTGAGGGACAGATTCAAACTCTGATCCTAAAGCCAGTGGGTCCCCAGCCCTCACCTCCCTCCCCCTTCCTCCCTCCCCCTCCCCCTTCCTCCTTCCCCCTCAGTCCCTGGCAGCTACAGGTCTACTTTCTGTTCCTACGGATCTGCCTCTTCTGGACATTTCATATCAATGGAATTCTATGACATGTGGCCTTTTGTGTCTGGTCCCCCCTTCCCCTCCATCCCCCCACCCCTTGCAGCTGCCTGGTACAGTGCTGACTCATGTTTAAATAACTAGGTTATATTCTGGTTGAGAAGATAAGGAAGCCAGTCACAAAATACCACATGGTGAATGATTCCGTTTATAAGAAGTGTTCAGAAGGGGTAAATCCACAGATATAGAAAGTCGATCAGTGGTTGCCAGGGGCTGGGGGAAGAGAGGGGCGTGGGAAGTGACCACTAGTAGACATGGGGTTTCTTTTGGGAGTGATGAAAATGCTCTAAAATTGATTGTGTTGATGTTTACACGGTAGGTCTGTGAAATACTAAAACAGTTCATTAATGCACTTTAAATGGGTTAATTGTATGGTATGTGAATACTATCTTGATAAAGCTGTTAAAAAAAGAAAGAAAAAGCAAGTGGGTGAGTTTCCTAGGGCTACCATAACAAAGCACCACAAACTGGGGGCCTTGGAACAGCAGACATTTATTGTCTCCCTGATCTGGGGTCAAAAGTCTAAAACCAAGGTGTGGGCAGGGCCGTGCTGGGGAGGGTCTGTTCCAGGCCTCACTCCTTGGTTCGTGGCTGGTCATCTTCTCTCTCTCTGCATGTTTGCATCTGTGTTCAAATTCCCCCTTTTTATAAGGACACCATCATATTAAACTAGGGCTCACCCTAATGCCCTCACCTTAACTTGATTACTTCTGTAAAAGCCCTATTTCCAGATAAGGTCGTGTTCTGTGGTCCTGGGGGTTAGGGCTCCCACACATTTTTGGGGCATTGGGGACACAATTCAACCCATAACAGCAAGGAAGAGTACTTATATAATACATACCTATAGAGTACCTATATATTACGTTCTTCTTTTTTCATTTTTATTTTTTTTTTTGTTGGTGCCAGTGATAAGTTTAATCTTTCAAGTGAAAGTTAGAATTTTGGTAAACACATATCCACCACTATGAATTTGACATTTTCCCAATTGTTAAAGATATTTCTAGGGCTTCCCTGGTGGTGCAGTGGTTAAGAGTCTGCCTGCCAATGCAGGGGACACGGGCTCGAGCCCTGGTCTGGGAAGATCCCACATGCTGTGGAGCAACTAAGCCCCTGTGCCACAACTACTGAACCTGAGCTCTAGAGCCCGCGAGCCACAACTACTGAGCCCGCGTGCCACAACTACTGAACCTGAGCTCTAGAGCCCGCGAGCCACAACTACTGAGCCCGCGTGCCACAACTACTGAAGCCCACGTGCCTAGATCCTGTGCTCCGCAACAAGAGAAGCCACCGCAATTAGAAGCCTAGGCGCCACAACTAGAGAAAGCCCGTGTGCAGCAACAAAGACCCAATGCAACCAAAAAAAAAAAAAAAATTTATTTTAAAAAAAGGATGTTTCTATTCAGTGATTAGATCAGTGATAATATTAATGATTTGTTTTAATTATTGTGTAATAAAATGTATCAACATTTGAAAATTCTGCATAGCTCAGTGAAACAGTATTTTCCAAACAACCGATGCACTGCGTCACAGAATCATACATGGAAAAAAGATGAATTCAAAATGAAAAGTAGACCAATGCAGTTCAATGCAAAACAGTACAAAAGGGTCACTGACATATTTTCAGACTGCAAGTTGCAACTAACCTTTAAGAAACTACTACTGGTTGGAGGGCTTCCCTTCCCTGGTGGTGCAGTGGTTAAGAATCCACCTGCCAATGCAGGGGACACAGGTTCAAGCCCTGGTCCGGGAAGATCCCACATGCCGCAGAGCAACGAAGCCCATGTGCCACAACTACTGAGCCTGCGCTCTAGAGCCCGGGAGCCACAACTATTGAAGCCCATGCGCCTAGAGCCCGTGCTCTGCAACAAAGAGAAGCCACCACAGTGAGAAGCTCATGCACCGCAATGAAGAGTAGCCCCCACTCGCCACAACTAGAGAAAAACCCCTGTGCAGCAATGAAGACCCAATGCAGCCAAAAATAAATTAATCAATTAATTTTAAAAAATAAAGCTAGTACTTGTCGAATTTTGATATACTAGCAAAGAAGAATATACGCAATTATCTGAGAGACTTCTTTTAAAGTTGTTAAACATTTTATAGGTTTCAGCTTAAGTTTTACTGTTGATTCAATTTTCAGAAAAAGATTAACTGATAGGGAATCTGTGTAGCCAACAAATCTGGATACACAACCTTCCTGTTCTTGCATCTTTCACAGGGACGTCTGCAGGCAGGGGCCCGGGCGGGGGCGGGGGCACCTGTAGGAAAGCAGCATCCGGTTTAAAAGGACGAGGGAAGGCATCCTTCTTAGTAGGCACAGGAAGACGAGTCCAGCTTGTCTAAGAGAGGACATGCTTGGGGACCGCTGTTACAGAGGGCAGCCTGGAGAAAAAAATTGTTTTGTGCCCCAGTGTGATTTGTGTTGGTTTCAGTTAAATCAGGAAGACTGGACTTGTTAAGCACCATCCTGGCCTTCCATCCACCACCTGGGCAGCCCAGAGCCTTCTGTTCCACGGTGCCTTTGAGGTGATTTTAGGTCACAGGCTTTCAGACCTAGAGCACCTTGCCTGAGTCTAGCCAAGCTCAGCCCATCAGCACTCGGCTGTTGTTGAACCAAGCCAGGCTTCCAGCTTCAATGGACGATCTAGTTGCCAGGAACCTTCCAGAGCCTTCCAGAGCCTTCCAGAGCCTTGGCAGCATGTCCAGGGACCAAGAGGGGAGCCAAATGCAAGGACCCTCCGGTGCCTCTTGATTCACTTGTTCGTTCTTCTCGCTCAAACTCTCAGCCTCAACCTTAATCGTTTCACGAAGCTCTTTTTTTTTTTTTTTTTTTACAACTTTCTTCCAAAGCAACCACGTCCTTCCGACAACTGCTATGGTGGCTGCTGTCTACACTGCACGAGGTACTGCACTGACCCTCCGCCTGCTTGTTCCTTGTCTCCACGACCTTCCTCCCGGTCAGGACTGAAGTCCACGAGGTTGGGGGTCTTGTCTTCTATATCTCTTGGGTCCCAGGAATGCAGCATGAGGCTGGTACATGTTTGGGGGTCCCCTGGATATTTGTTGTTAGGAGAGGGACCTCCAAGAGATAGAGCAAGGTCTGTGGTGGATGGTGGAGACCCTGCGCAGCCCGAGGGGGCCTTGTGAAGGGGCAAGGCCGTCCTGTGTGTTTAACTGCAAAGTCAAAGAGGAAAACGGAGGCTTCCCAAGTGCCACCCTGCTCCCGTGAAGATGAGTGCCCTGACCTCCCGGATGACGGGGCCCCTGCATCCCAGGTCTGAGGACCTTGCTCCTTGGTTGGCATTGACCCTGGATGAAACATTCAGGTAGAGACTTGCAGTGTTCAGAATCGCGGGGGCTCCCCGGAGCCTCGGGCTGGGGCCTAAAAGTTAACAGGATGGAAGCCAGAGGAACCCATGCCGGTGGGGGAGGGAGGCTTTGTTGTTTTTTTTTTCTTTTTCTTTGTTTTTATGGAAGTATAGTTGATATGCAATATTATATTAGTTTGATAATTGTACTGCAGGTACGAGGTACATAAGAGGAGGGAGTCTGTGCCAGCTGAGGCTGGGGTGGGTTCAGAGAAGACCCTACGAGGAGGAGAGACCCGTGTAGGCTTTGAGAAGCAAATACCTAAGCATGTGTAGCTTATTTACCCCCAATCCATCTGTGCCCCTTTGTGTGCCTCATCTTTTCGGCTGCTGGCAGGAATGGCAAATCCTTCCCCTTCTACCCAGTTCTCTGCACCTTCCACAGCTGGACTTGTTTGGACTGAAGTTGGGGAAAGGCCAATGCAGGCCATGTGAACAAACCCGGCTTTCCAGCAGGCAGGGCTAAGTTCCTCCTCGTCAGGTGCAGAGGGTCAAAATCAAGATCACCTGGGTCCTGGTCCTCTCGGCACCCGGCCAGGTGGCCTCGGGCAAGTCACTGCCCAGTTGGTCGCATGTGATTTAGAGCTCATATATGTATCAGTTATTTGGCAGGGGTAATTCCGTAACTGGGCAGGTGACGTGCTCCAAACGCAAACGCTGTAACACACGTGTGTACTGGTCAGTGCGCTTCCTTGGAGGAGCTCAAGGACCCTGCTCGACATTCACGGCTCGGGGGAGCTTGTGGCCTGGGAACAGTCTCCACACGTGGGGCCCCAGGGAGTAAGTCTCTTAAGACCTTTGAGGGTCCGGGACGTGGATAGGGAACATGGAGAAACTGTTACCCTTTGGGGTGGGAGTTGGTTTGTTTCTGATTCCTCTCCATTGAGATCAGGGCATGAGGTCCCACTGATTCCAAAAGCCTTTGCAGCCCAGGAGTTCTAGAACTGCTAGTTCTGCCTGGATGGAGGTATCCAGTGAGTGGCTGGGTGGCAAAGGACTCTAAGCCAGTTTGGCACGTTAGCAAACACCTGGGTGCTTTGGTAAATATCGGAGGCCTCAGGTACTAGAGGTGGATGAGGCCACGTATCCCCTCACCTCCCCTACCCTGACGACCGCAGTACCAGGTGATACGTTACGCTGAGAGGAAATCTCAGACCAGAGTTGGCTAAACCCCTACGGATGATTTTAGGTGGCAGGTACAACCTGTTGTAGCTCAGAGGAAGGCTTGCTGCCCTTCGGCAGGTTCTCTCTGAGCAGAAGCCAGAGGTATCCTTGGGGCGGGACGGGCCACCTAACAGCAGAGTTCAGCATCAGGTCCCCCGAGGTAAAGGATGCAGGACAAAAGGCATCCTGGCCTCGAGGGCCGCAGGGGGTGCTGCCAGGCTGGCTGGATTCTCTAACCGCTTTTTTCCAGGCTGCTGCAGCCTGTGCCGTCCTCCTGAGCCAGCCCTTCCTTGACACAACTCATTTTGCCAATGAAAAGGAGCTTTAACATTTCTTGAGCTGATCAAGATGTTCTCTGCCACAGATTTCAATAATCCGTGGCACTTTCCAGGTGCCAAGTCGCCCTCTTCCGCATGTTGATTCCCAACTGGGATATTTTATTTTATTTTATTTATTTATTTTTCTGAAGTGTAGTTGATTTATAATGTTTCAGGTATACAATAAAGTGATTCATTTTATATATGTATATTCTTCAGGTTCTTTCCATTATAGGCTTTTACAAGACATTGAATATAGTTTCCCTGTGCTATACAGTAGGTTATTGTTGTTTATCTATTTCATATATGAGTATGTATCTGTTAACCCCAAATTCTCAATTTATTCCCTCCTCCACTTTCCCCTTTGGTAACCATAAGTTTGTTTTCTATGTCTGTGAGTCTGTCTCTGTTTTGTAACAAAGTTCATTTGTATCATTTTTTAGATTCCACATATAAGTGATATCATATGGTAGTTGTCTTTGTCTTACTTACTCCACTTAGTATGGTAATCTCTAGGTCCATCCATGTTGCTGCAAATGGCATTATTTCATTCTTTTTTATGGTTGAGTAATATTCTGTTGTATATCTATACCACATCTTCTTGATCCATTCATTGGTTGATGGACATTTCGGTTGCTTCCATGTCTTGGATATTGTAAATAGTGCTGCTATGAACATAGGGGTGCATGTATCTTTTTGAATTAGCGTTTTCTCCAGATATATGCCCAGGAGTGGGATTGCTGGATCCTATGGTAACTCTATTTTTAGTTTTTTAAGGAACCTCCATACTGTTCTCCATAGTGGCTGTACCAATTTACATTCCCACCAACAGCGTAGGAGGGTTCCCTTTTCTCCACGCCTTCCCCAGAATTTATTATTTGTAGACTTTTTGATGATGGCCATTCTGACCATTGTGAGGTGGTACCTCGTTGTAGTGCTGATTTGCATTTCTCTAATGATTTGCGATGTTGAGCATCTTTTCATGTGCCTGTTGGCCATCTGTATGTCTTCTTTGGAGAAATGTCTATTTAGGTCTTCTGCCCGTTTTTGATTGGCCAACTGGGATATTTCAGAGGCCACCAAACTGCCACCGCCCTAACGTATTGCGTAGCGAGTGGATACAGGCGCGCTGGCCTCAAGCCGTTTGTAGATACGGGATTCCAAAGTCAAGTGCCACAGCCACCCACATCGCTGCTTGACCTGGAACATATTAGATGCTGTTGCCAGTGGATGGTCAAGCCAACGCCAGGCCAACGCCATGCCATGCCCCCTCTCCCGGACTGCCCAGCTTCCAAGTGAAATACAAGTGCAGCTAGTGCAGCCAGGAGCCAGACCCTGGGCCCAGGGGGAGCCTCTTGTTTGGCCTTCCCATGCACAGAACCAGTGGCCCCAGGATTGCTGAGTGAGTACGTGGACAGGATCAACCGCCTCCAAAAGGAAGGAGGACAAAGGCTTTCCGTAGCAGCTGCTGTCAGTCTGCACAGGCCTCGTGGGTGTGACACGCAGGCCCGGTGCCATGGCTGATCTGGACGCTCGTGAGGGGTATGGTTACCCTCCTGCAGTGGCGCCTTGTCACAGGAATGAGCTTGGCACGCAGCGTTTCAGTTTGGGGCTCACGGCTGAAGATGGTGCGGGACTTGGCAAAGGGCTTGTGCTAGATTCCTAGACCGCTAAGACTCTAACCCTGGTCTGTCGCACAGGGGCCGGGTGGGGGCACCCTTACTCACGTGTGACCTGTGTTTCTAGTCTTCTTTGTCACTTACAGAGCGAGGTGATGCTGTGCATGGTTTGCGATTTTCCTGCCACACTTCCCATGTCATTGGAATTCTTTGACGTCGCCGCTGTGATTTCCTGACAGCACAGCATGTGGCTCTGTCCGAGCATCCTCGACAAGACCTCCATGCGCACTCGGGTGGCATCTGGGCCTCCTCATTGCTGTAGACTCTCTTTGTGCAGAAAGCTTTGTTTGCAGTTCAGATTTTCTTTAGGGCCAAGCCCCTAGAAGGGGAATTGCCAGCTTTGAGAGTGCGAGCACATTCCTCTTATTTTTAATCACACAAGTAATAAGCCTGTGCCACAGAAAACCCAGGAGATACAAATAAGCAAAAGTAAATAGATAAAACGGGGTGGGGTGTGAACCTGTCAGAACTGGAGGGAAATGCACCTGTGATTGAGTCCCCGCATTGCAACTGGTTTGTCTGTAACCCTGGCGACTTAGCCTTTCTGAACTACAATTTCCTTATTCATACAATAGATAGTATTTTACCCATTTACCTACTGTGCAGGTTGAGATAGCGTTTGTAAACGCCAGCACGAAAACTACACTCAAGAAATCAATTCCACGAGAAAGGCCGGGTCATAACCTACAGATGCCTGCGAAGCCTGTTGAGGGGAGGGGGACCCATGAGAACCCTGGGTGACAGTTTAGCACAAGCCCACGAGGTGGGAAGGTTGGATGGCTGTGGGCCTGGCTCTTGTGGGCCTGGTACAGTACCCTGAAGAATTTGGGTGATATGGAACTAGTGTTTTAGTTTTTGTTTTATTTTGGTTTTGCTTTGTCATTTTGGATCTGGTGAGGGTGCTGAGAGTAATGTTTGGAAAACAGTGTGTAGGAAGATTAATTGGGGGTGGGCAAATCGGGGGGATGGGCCACAGGCAGGAATGTCCCCGAGACCAGTGGTAGGGCCACTGGTCCTACCTCCAAGAGTGCTGACCCTCCAAGAGTGCTGACACTCCACCCTCTCAGGAGAGCAGCTGAAAAAGCTCAGAGCCTGAAGAGGAGATGTGAGCCTTTAAGGGCCAGTGGAGGTTTTGGAAGCGAGAACACATATGCAGGAGAAGACGTTGGCCGTGTTCGTGGTGGTAGCTTGGTGGCTGGAGCACAGTGGTTTGTGCTTCTCCATCTCTAATGAATAGTACCAGGTACCCGAGACCGGGGCTTGCTGGCGGTCAGAACAGCAGAAAGTCACTCACGCCCCGTAAGTCATTCGCAGGCGCTTGTCTCTAAGTGTAGCAGACCTTTGACCACTTTGGGTGGGGGAGCCCGTTTTCCTGGCATGGCCAGCTATTCCAAGCAAAACTAATGAGGCTTTTTGCCTCAAGCTTGTTTGTATTGCTTTGGAATAAAGCACTCAGAAAATAAAACAAGCCCAGCTAACCCAGCAAGGCTAGTTCCAGAACCAGCTAGAGAAACTATTGTGATTGGCTGGGTCCCCAGTGGACCCCTCGTTCCTGCGCCCAGGGGGTAGCTGCAGGGCTGACTCCAGAGCGCCTGAAGTGCCGCCAGCTTTTTGCCAAACCGTGAGTTTACGCTAGCACTGCCCTCTGGTTCCAGAATAATCCCTCACATCCCAAGCCGATGCTTATTTTTGTCCAAATGCTTGCTCATACATTTTCCCAACAGCAGCCCCAGGAGACGTACAGAGCAAGTGTGTCTCACTCCAGCTATTTCCTAAGAGGAAGGACTGAGGTTCAGAGAAATGGACCTGGGCTGCTGTCACAGAATATTCGTGTTTAGGTCTGAGAGGACCCAGAGGTATTTCAGGTGACACCAGGGTGACTGCCACCAGGGAGCAGTTGATTATGAGGCTCCCACGCCACGCAGGGGAAGCACAGGGTGGGTGCAGAGGCACGAAGAGTGGGGGAAGGTGTGGTTTCTGTGGGAAGGAACAGGTGAGGCAGCTGAGCGGGCATAGGATTGGTGAGTTTGAATAACTTCAGCTCTGGGGGCTCTGGGTGCAGGGGCCACCCCTGCTTGTCTGGTCCATGGAGGGGTGAGAGCCGGATGGAAGAGGTGAGGGGGTGTGGGCTCTGCATCTGCTGGTTTTCATGAGAAAGGTATGCTCCCAGGGGAGCAGTTCACTGTCTCTAGAGATTGGCGAAACCTGGGAGGGCTGTCCCTCCAGGGTCAGTGAGGCCTCAGACGTCATGGATGTTTGTTTGCAGGTAGTCTGGTCAGCGTTGAGGGTCTGGGGTTTCAAATGGGAGTTTGATTAGCAGAGCCTTTGGGAAGGGCCTCAGCCATCATTCTTGCCAGAGAGAAAGTGGCAGTCTCTGTATTCCAAGAGCGGGGAACCCCAGGGAGTCCAGGTCTCTGAAGCCATCGTGCTGTTTCCCTCTGAAGGGAGACGGGGACCATGCAGGCGGCTGCGCTGGCAGAGGACTTGGAGCTCAGATGCCATCGACTGTGGCATCATCAGCCTCCCCCGCCTGCATTTGTCCTGCTGCCTTTTTAAAAGACCTTGCTGGGCCCTCCCTCCTGCCCCCTTGCCTGTGTAGTAAGGAGGTGCCTCCGCTGCAGCCCCTGACACGGTGGTAATGACAGTTGGCTGCAGTCCCGTCAATGAGGGGATCTGCCCGTGCACTGCCTGCATCGTGAGCTCTGGCCAGCAAGGCTGCCGCCTGCGCCGTCTCGGGCCAGCCCATGCAGCTGCCATCGCTTGTTGCACTGCTTTGGGGACTGGAACACACCCAGCCGGGTCCCCATCTGTTGCAGACGTGCGGCGGCGGCGGCTCGGAGAGCAGCTGAACCCTAGAAATCGCCTGTGCTGAGGGGGCTGGGAAACCCTCCCTCTCTCGGGGACCTTTGGAGCGAGCGAGGCAGCAGGATTTTTCAGAGCCGGGGGCGCTGTGTCTCCCCCATCACTTGTAAGCCAGCGTTTCCCAGCCCTGCACTTCTGATGAGCACCCGGGAAGAGGAGACCTCCAGGACCACTTGGGGCTGAGTAAGCAGACCTCCCGGAGCTGGATTTCCGCATGCATGGTGATTGTACGTTCGGGGTGGGGGGTAGGGGGTGGAGGGGGGAGCTCTGTTCTCTCATGATGCTTTGTCTCCGCCGTATGCGAGACGGATGCTGAATTCTTGCTTTGTTCCTCGGGAGCCTCTTGTTAAATTAAACACCTCCAGGCCGAACCAAATGTTCCTTCCCTACCTAGGTGCTGTGTGTTCTCTCCTTATGTAACTTTTTCTTGGTGGTTCAGAGAATCACTCGTGAAGGTGGCATGTACGTGCGTGGGTGCATTCATCTCTGTTCCCCGTCCGAGTTCAGTCCCCCCTCCCCCTCCCACCTACCTGAGTGCAAGGTCTCCCCACACAACCCCCCACCCGCCTGAAAGTTCCCTCGCTGAAATCTTCGAGTCTGACATTCCCTGCTTTTCCTCTCCCTTCCCTGAGTCATCACTGATTGAATCTGTCCCAAACGGAAAGGATCAGGATGCTGCAGGGACCCTTGGGCATGGCCCCGTGGTCCCTGGGAAGGCCCTGGACCACATACTCGCGGTGGCTGGTCTCCTGCCCTTGGAGGGTGAGCTGTCAAAAGCGTACTTGTTGCTTTTAACTTCTGGGAAACACATTGAAGAAACAGAAAACAGGAGGAGGGTGGGGAAAGACAGGAAGGGGAGGAAGAGAGGATGGGAGATGTCCTGACCCAGGACTGAGCTAAGGCTGGTCTGTTGTCTGCGGGAAGGAGGAGGGTGGAGGCTGAGAACCGGAAGCCTGAACTAGCGCACGGGTCCGCAGAGCCACAAGTGGAGCTGCGGGCTGGACGGGCTGGACCCGGAGACGTGGCCCAGGCTCGACCTCCACCGGCACTGGTGCGCGCTGCTTTGAGCAAGCCACATCGGTTTTTCTCTGGGTGTTTCTTCCCCCTACAGTCCCCTCCCATAAGCCAGGGGCTGCACTAGCTGTGAGTGGTGAGAACTTGAGCGTAGAGTCCGCGATTGCTGGTATTTGAGTCCTGGTGGTTGGGAGAGATGGGTGGGGTTGGAGTGGGGGTTATAATAGAATGAAGCTTGAGCCTGTGCTTCTGAATTTACAGTCTAGTGGGGAGAAAAGAGACTATGAGACGATTCCAGACTCGCGGGCTGTGGGGAATCAAGCCCTGGATCGTGGCAGACTCTAGGTGATGAAAGACAGGTCCTTGGGGTTGGTCGGGGGCAGGTGGGAGAGGGCTGCGCAGAGGAGCTGGGACTCGGCAGGTGCCCCCTGGGCCTGGGGCGCAGTGGGGTGCAGCAGAGGGTTCTGCCTGGAGGCTTACGTGCGAGAGCAGGGGAGACCCCAAAGCATAAACGGTGGGGGGACTCTCAGGTGCTGTTAGGTGTGACAAGGTAAGAGGCCTGCCCGAGCTGAGGGCAGGGGCGGAGAGCCAGCACATGAAGCTTCCTGGAAATGGGAGAGACACAGGCAGTGAGCTTGAACCAGCCTCCGTGGGCTCTGCTTGACCTATCAGCCAGGTGACCCCTCGCCCTGAAAACAGCCCAGGGAGGCCTCGTCACCCGGCCTCTCAGGACCGGGCTCCTTACCTCTCTAGCTCCTTCCCCAGTTTGCATGGAAACCTCCAAGGGCTCAATCAGTCTAAGGTGGGGTGTTCTGTTTTTGGTTTTGTTTTTACCCACTATTAAGCCTATGAGACAGATGTAAGCTCCTTTTTATAGAAGAGGAAACGGAAGGTTAAATTCATTCAGGGAAAATAACTGAAAATCTAGGATATTTAAGGTTCTTAATCTTCTTGCCTCACCTAAAGTCACAAGGGTTGAATTAGGAAGAGGAAGCCAGGTATCCTGAGGCCTGACTCCCTCTTTATTGGGGAGTTGGGTGGGGGAAGGGGGCTGGGAGACTGAGGATGGGTGAAGGGAACCTCATCCCAGGCCGTGGGCTCCTCTCAGGGCTGGTCCCCAGGCTGGTATTGAAATCAGATCTTCAGTGAAACAATCTCTTGGGTCCTATGTGCCAGGCACTGGCCGTTCCAGGATGAGAAAGACGTGTGGTCTTGACGTCATCAATTAATGGTGCTGAACAGCCAGGGATCCCAGAGGTGTGAATTTTGGGTTCTCATTTCAGCTCAGCTGTTTCTGATTTTTGGTTTTTTTTGGAGCAGACACAGTTTCTATTTTATTTATTTATTTTTGGCTGTGTTGGGTCTTCGTTGCTGCGCGCGGGCTTTCTCTAGTTGTGGCGAGCGGGGGCTGCTCTTCGTTGTGGTGCGCGGGCTTCTCATTGCGGTGGCTTCTCTTGTTGTGGAGCACGGGCTCTAGGCACGCAGGCTTCAGTAGTTGCGGCGTGCGGGCTCAGTAGTTGTGGCGCACAGGCTTAGTTGCTCCGCGGCATGTGGGATCTTCCCGGACCAGGGTTGGAACCTGCATCCCCTGCACTGGCAGGCGGATTCTTAACCACTGCGCCACCAGGGAAGTCCCAAACACAGTTTTTTAAAATTGAGATATAATTGACATACAACATTATATTAGTTTCAGGTGTACAGAACAATGATTCAGTATTTGTATATAATGTGAAATGATCATCACAATAGTTAACATCCATCACTGTCATAGTTACAGAAAGATTTTTTTCTTGTGATGAGAACTTTTAAGGTCTGCTCTCTTAGCAACTTTCAAATGTGCAGTACTGTGTTATTAACTGTATCAACTCAGCTGTTAACTAACGGAATCCTTCTTGGATTTTCCCAGCCCCTTACTGCTCTCCTTCAAATGACAGAAACCTTTTTCTTCCTTTGAAAGTATTCCAGGGACTTCCCTGGCAGTCCAGTAGGTCCCAATGCAGAGGGCACGTGTTCGATCCCTGGTTGGGGAACTAAGATCCCACATGCCACGTGGCGGGGAACAAAAAAAAAAATATTCCAGTCTCTCCTATTCCCAAGACGCCCATCCCCTCCTACCAAACCCCTTTAGCACTTCCTCATATGCTGCCCGTGGGCTAATATAATTTAATGCCTATTCTTTTTGGGTTTTGCATTGTTTTGTATTAAGTTGTGTTCATTTAGTTCTTGTAGATTGATTCAATTGATAACTCCCTATGGTCAGTTGCCCCCCCACCCCTGGCACTGTATGGACCCTGTGGCCAATGTCTGGTCATGAAAGCACGCATCTCAGCTCTCATCATGGGCGGTGACTTCAAGAAAGCCAGGCAGGACCTACAGGCAAGTGGCTTACTGGAGGGTCTAGCTTACCCACCTCCTTCAGCCCTTGTGTCTGCCTGGACCAGACTTCTTTCCCAGAGCATGCCTTAAGGTCCTAGAGCCCTAAAGCGGTTTAATGACAGACTGCAGAGCTCTCGCCTCAATGACTAAAGTTTCAGTTATGAGAGGGGTGTGATCAATTTCCTCTTTAACCCCAGAGTCCTTGGGCCCTGGGCTTGGGAGTTGGACTTGAGTCTGAATCCGTGTCCTACTCTTTACCAGCTGGGGACCGAGGCAAATTATTTCATCTTTCTGCACCTGATTTTTCTTCTAAAAATGGAGATAACAATAACTCAGTAACCACTGGGTTGGATGAAACCAGTTGACCACGGGCCAGTTCTGGGCACGTAATAGATGCTCAGTGAACAGCAGGCCCTCCCTTTAGGTGGCGGTCAGTTGTGGGGTTCCCCCGCTGAGCCCAGCAGAACCTCTCCAACCGGGACCTTGAAGTGACCTGGTTTTCTGAGTTCCCTGGGTCTGTTCACTTGGGTTATTCATCAGGAAATCGAGGCTGGAGGGCTCTGGGTTCTGTTGGGTTCATGTAGTTCCCCTGCGGCTCCAGTCTGGCCACTTCTCCATCTGTCCTTGATGACGGACACATCCGGTCCCTCCCCCTGCCTGCTTGTCCTGTGTGGACAGTTTGTGCCCTCGGGTGGGTCATCTGCGTCTCCTGTTCATCCTAAGATACAGCATGGTGGGAGGTGGGGAGAGAGTAGGAGAAAAGCAAACCTAGACCTGGGTTTCTGTTTTGATTTTACGCTGCGGGCAAGGTATGTGCTGGCATTTTACTGTCTAATGTCTGCTTTTAAGGGTGTCTTCCATATGCCTGTGATCATGGCCCAGCTCCTCAGTTAGAGCCTTGCTGTGCAGGTCCTAGTAAATAAGAGAACAGAACCCGGCGAGGTGGCCGGGACACAGCAGGCCCGCCGGCTACAGGCAGCACCGCATCAACCCCTGGAGGGTTGGGGGGTCCGGGCCGCCCAGGGCTTGCAAGTCAGTGTTCAACATTGTCTCCCAGCCCACTCCTACTTCTCTGCTGGGTCCAGGGCTCCCAGGATCGGGTCTCACGGCTTCTTGGATTGAGAACCAGACATGGAATCAAGGGCAGAGGAGAGACAAGACAAGGCACCTCAGCAGACTCATAACCCAAACAACAGACATTCTCCTTGACGGGGAGCTGCACTGACTAAGTCACATGCAAAGTTTTCACGGCCGGAAGTAAAATTGGGGCCGACACTTGTGGGTATTTGGGGTGGTCTGAGACGTCCATGGTGGAAGGGGGAACCGGGATGGCCTGTGTTCGGGTAAAGGTCATAAGGAAACAGAGAGAATGTTCTCCTCACCTAGGGTAGGGACGGTGCACAACCCTCCAAATAACCAGGACCAGCAAGCAGACTCTTCATGAACCGTAGTGGGTGTGGGACTGTCTCAGGAAGGAAAAAAGATGACAAAACATGAGGTATGATGCATCAGGGCAAAAAGGCTCCTTCCGCACGGGAGTGAATCTGGCCCTAGGACCTGGCGCCACAGTTCTGGCGCTGGTTGAGGTGGATGCTCCTTTGCTTTATACAAACCGTGGACACCCGATGGCTAAATCCTGCCCACCCCGTTCTTCTTATCAAAGCTGGAAGATGTGGGAAGACATTTCTAGAAATATTTTCACCAGTAAGGATCAGAAGGGTGATTTCTACTTATCCAAAAATCAGCTATAATTTTTTAACTGCCATTACTGTTAGCCCTTCCCTACCCAGCTTTGGCAGGAAACAAGCAGTTCTTAAAGGCGAGTTTCTGGATGATGGAAACTCCTCCCCAAATAGAGCACTTGACTGGCCAGGTGAGCCTTCCTGTCTCAGAGTCAAGACTGAGCTGGTGGGGCGTCTGGACGTGCTGTCAGGGTGGGTGTCTGCATTTCATCAGAGAGCAGGACTGATATGCTTTTAAGGCCAGGAAGGCAGAGGTGGAAGGGAAACTTCCAGTACCCAGGTGCCGGGGAGAGACCTCCGACAGAGGGGCAGGGCAGCAGCCGCTCCTTCTGAGCGAGGCCAGGCTGACTCTGGCCCGGCATGCCGGGGGCTTCCTGATACTGCACGGATTTGGGGGTGGGTGCGGGTGGGAAGGGGCTGGACAGGGCTGAGGATTCATCCGTTTTGAACCGATTTTCTGCTCAGATTCCCGGAGCCCCCTGGCCCCTGGTGGGACTTGTCCTTCACGTTAAGCCAAGTCCCAAGCCAGGCATTTACCCAGAAGGGCCAGGCCTGGCTTGGAGCTTGCTGCAGGCATCTGTCGCCACCCATTCACTCTGAGTCATCCCACACTCAATCTGCTCAAATCACAGAGCCTTGAAATGCGCTTTCCAGTTGGCCTTCCACCACAGATCGGGGGTGGGGGGCACTCGGGATGAAGGAGGGTCCCGGGCGGGGGTGGGACACGCTCAAGTCTGGCCTGGGGTGGAGTCGGGGGGCTCAGAGTGCCTTGCTTGGGGCCGAGAACCCCTTGCTTCCATCCCCTGGGGTAGGGTCAGGATGCCCCTCCCAGCCTTGCCCACCCCTCGAGGTCTCACTCGTGGCCACCTGGCGGTTCTCCCCGGAGGACTCACTGCTCTTCCAGGCTGGCTGCCTGCACAGGGGGTGCTGGGCCTGGCTTGGGAGCTGGCCAGCTCTGCCCCCAGGAGAGGCTCAGAGGGGGCCTGAGAGAGGAGGGGGCCCCAGCTGCTGCCTTGGTCTGTTTCTCCTCATTTCAGCCCCTGTTCCCTTCCAAACCCCTGCTGGCTCGATGGGAACCATTCCCCCACTGTCTCCCAAGGGAGGAGAAAAGACTTCAGCCAGAGCCCCAAGTGTTTCTCTAAACCTGCCCCCGACCTGCGCCAGGATCGCCTGCGGGCTGGGGTCCCGCCCCACCCACTGAATGGAGGTTCCCGACAGCATCTTCTGTGCCCTGAAGACCAGCTTTGCAGGAGAGGAACCTGTGCTTGAGTTGGAATCAGCCTTTTCCCCTCCTGCTCATTTATCTAAAAAGAAGATTCTAGACCTTTCCCAAGGTCCAACCTGGCACCGAGTCTAGCAGTTTCTCCCCCCAAATCAGTTTTTTCTAATTTCACTCATGGAGAAAGATAAGGAACTCACTGTGCAATTGACCAAAAAAAATCCAAAGAATATTTTTCAATAATCTCAAATGTCTAGGGACTGTGGTTAATCCAGGGTCCTGACTGAGAGATGCCAGCCATGCCTCATCTGGAATCCTAACTGTCAAAAAACTGGAGCCCAGTAACATGCACTTAACAATGAAGCCAACCTGACATCACCCGGGCTCTGACACTGGAGGTACTTTAGGATCTCAGCAGCCACCACTCTGACAAAATCTGGAATCCAGTAAGTGAAGATGTCAGGTTGAGATAAGCTGTGGGCACTGTTCCTCGTCACATTTCAATATCCACCTGTTCTTGGCGCTCGGTGATCCCTACACCTCCTACTTGGCAGGAGGGGAAAGTGTAGTTTATAGAGAGGGGATGTAGTTTATAGAGAGGGGATAGAGAGCACTTTTTCTGTCTGTCTCCACACCATCCAGTTTTCTCTCTTCTCTCTCTTAGGCCTTCAGAGCCCTCTTCTGAGATTAGCTAATCCAATAACCTGCCAACTCAGAGAAAGGGTTAGTTTAATGAGTCATCTCTCCTGGTTATTTAAACACTGCCTTGACCCAAATAAGGGGTTTTTGGATAGGAAATGTAAGCACCTTTGTAGGTTTGAGACATCTCATATTTGGGGATTTACCTTTGGGAGAAATTGGGCTCTTGGTGTCCAACAGATCTTTCCTCCTGGATCTGTAGCTACTGTGCGTCTAAACTGGGTTCTGGAGAGTGAAACACTGGCCTTTCAGATCCCCGGTAAGGGAAGAAGGGACAGCTGCGCCCTATCTGATGTGTGTAACAAGGTGCTTTGGCACCAGGAGGGCAATTGAAACTGGAGAATTTTTGCTAGAAAATAAAGTATATAACTGGTCTATAACACACAGCACGGCTGCTTCCTGGAAATTCTACTCCTGCTGCTTGAAAAAGCATATTCAATATTCCAGAATTAGTAACATGGACATCTTCCCTGGATTCTGTTGATGGCTTGTTTTGTTTTTTATCCCCTGTGGTATAGGGATGGGTGGTGGTTGACCAGTCACTTTTTGGTCAGCTTTACTGACCCATAGTCTATGTACAATAAAATTCGCCAGTTTTGTTTTTGTTTTTGTTTCTGTTTTTGCGGTACGCAGGCCTCTCTGTTGTGGCCTCTCCCGTTGCGGAGCACAGGCTCCGGACGCGCAGGCTCAGCGGCCATGGCTCACTAAATTCGCCAGTTTTAAGTATACAGTTAGGCGGGTTGTGATCAGTTTGCAGTCACGTGACCACTAGCCCAATGGTGATAATGGAACATTTCCATCACCCACGAAAGGTCCTTCTGGTCCCTCTGCAACCTGTCCCCTACCCATCCCCCTCTTGAGACTGAGGGTGGCTCTGTGTCTTCCCTATGAATGTCGGACGCGCAGCAGCGGCCATGGCTCACTAAATTCGCCAGTTTTAAGTATACAGTTAGGCGGGTTGTGATCAGTTTGCAGTCACGTGACCACTAGCCCAATGGTGATAATGGAACATTTCCATCACCCACGAAAGGTCCTTCTGGTCCCTCTGCAACCTGTCCCCTACCCATCCCCCTCTTGAGACTGAGGGTGGCTCTGTGTCTTCCCTATGAATGTCTTCCAGCACCACCCCAGACACACAGGGGCTACTTAACAGATGTTTAAAAGGATTAAATACATCAGTGGTTCTAACATATTTTTGAAATCCCCGTGAGACTTCTTCTGGTTCCTCCCATATTCACCCTCGGTTCTGCAAGATTGTCTAACAAGCATTCGTTAATAAATAATTTCTGCATTCAGTCGTTCCTGATCTCAGCCTTCTGATCAGCCTGAGATAATCAGTGTCACCAGAGTTGATGAAGTGCCAGCTAAGAGCAGAGACTCACTGTCTTTATTGCATGTGCTGTGCCAGGCAAGTGTGCAGTTCCCTTTCCACTTTTCAAAAGACTGGAAACGCTGCAGGAGCATCCGTTGCCATTTTTTGTTATCTCCCATCCTAGACCAGAAATCACTGACCTACGTCGCCCTCACCTTCTTTGGTTTTGGTTTTTTTTTTTTTGGTGGTAAATGAAGTCAGCGCTTGAGCAATTTAGGGGCGCACCTGGAGAACACCCCCAAAGGCTTTCTCAGTTTACAGGGACTTTCTACGTCCCTAATTCATCACCAAGGGCTCAGAGTCTCTTCACTTTGCCTGGCTGAACTGCCCTTTCTCCTGTAAGTTTGGGACCGATCTTGCAGCGACCAGGGTGCCGTTGAATCTGGCTCTTTCCCCTAATCAAAGCTCTGAGAGACAAGATGCTGTGGTCTACTCACTGGGCTCAATAATAATATTTTGCCCCTAAATAATGGCATCTTACCCATAAAAATCAGTCATTTCTTTTAAAGTAATAGCTAACATTTTCCAAGTAATTGTCATGCATTATTATAATCTCTTTATATGTTAGTTCAGATGTATTCTGTGTTTACATATTTATATGTTAACTCATAATTTCGCAGGAACTCCTGTGACTCCCATTTTGTAGACTAGGAAACTGAGGCACAGAGAAATCAAATTTCACAAGATTACATAGTTTTCTGATCATCTGTTGCTATATCACAAACCACCCCAAATCTTAAGGATATGGCTTGGGATCATCACTGGTCTAGGGGCTGCCTGGCTCAGTCCAGCAGTTCTCCTTTGGGGTTCCTCATACATTTTCAATCCAGTGGCCCCCGGGGCTGGAGTTCTCAAGGTTTCTTCACGCTCCTGTCTGGCTCCTGGGTTGGTTTCACATCCCTTTCTCCATATGCTGCTTCACCACGTGGCTAGCTTGAGCTTCCCCACAGCATGGTGGTCTCAGGGCGGTGGAATTTTTAACACGGCAGCTTTTTTCCCCCCCAGGGAAGAGTCCAGGAGAGCCAGGGATAAACTTCTTATCACCGAACTCAGAAGTCTAACTAACTCAAGTAGTTTATTCTGTGCTTCCAGGTTACATCAAAAATTAAATAGAATAGACACAAACGTAGGTTACACGGATGCCATTTCTCACCCATCCGGCCAAAGTTCGGTGGTCTGACAGCGTTGTCTATTGGTGAGGCTGTGGCATAAACAGATGCTGTCCTACACCAGAGCAAAATGACCCAGTCCTAAGGAGGGCAGGTGGCAATGTCTGTCAGAAGTCATGACCGCGTTGCCCTTTGAGCAGCAATCACACGATCCTAGAAACATGGAGAACATACAGAGTTTTCACCGCAGCAGCCTGTGACGTAGACGGGGGGTGGTGAAGCTATTGTGTTCCGTGCAGAACACACCGCAGATACCAGAAAACCCTATGTGCCGACTGTGAAAGATCTCCTGGACGTACACAGTGATAAACAAGGTAATGGAGCAGAATATATAACAGGGAGCCCTTTGTATTAGAAAGGGGGGAAATACTTGACGTATGCACTCACATAAAGAAACCCCAACTGGATGTGCAGCTAGGAGTGGTCCCTTTGGGGGGGGGCATGGCACGGATGGGGACAAGGGTGGAAGAGCCCAGCTTTTCAATTGTGCATCCCTTTGTTTTGACTTTCAAATCCTATGAGTTTATTTTTCCATCCGCACACAAAAAATTACTCGGATGACATAGCTGTTACCCTCAGAGTGCTCACAACCTCGACAGAAAGTTTGTGCAGAAACAGCAAATGGACAGTGCTTGAGTGGGTTGATTTTAAATGTAGTGGGGTGAGACATCGTTTCCAGCGGACTTGACAGCAAAGGCGTCATGAATCCACGAGACTCGCATTAGTTCTGAAGGATGAGGAGGACATGAGTGGGTAAAGAGGACGGGTCAGTCCCAGCCAGACAGCGTGGCACCGGCCGGCGCCTCTCAAACCCCAGGATGGAGGAGGCAAGCTGACCTGCCGGCCTTGACACTGAACCCTTGAAAGCTCCATTGTGAGAGCCACTGGCTTACAGTTACATTCCAGCAACGTATGTTATTTTTTTTTTATAAATTTACTTATTTATTTAATTTATTTATTTGGCCGCGTTGGGTCTTCGTTGCTGCCCGCGGGCTTTCTCTAGTTGCGACGAGCGGGGGCTACTCTTTGTTGCGGAGCACGGGCTCTAGGTGCGCGGGCTTCAGTAGTTGTGGTTCTCGGGCTCAGTAGTTGTGGCTCCCGGGCTCTAGAGCGCAGGCCCAGTAGTTGTGGTGCACGGGCTTCGTTGCTCCGTGGCATGTGGGATCTTCCCGGACCAGGGCTCGAACCCGTGTCTCCTGCATTGGCAGGCAGATTCTTAACCACTGCGCCACCAGGGAAGTCCATCAAAGTATTTTAAATTGCAAATTGTTGCAGTAAAGGAGTGCTGGCTTCCTGACTGCTACCTTTAAGATGGTTTGTGTATAATAACCTTGAACTTGTGGGGGGTCGTGAGCCCCGGTCTGGAGGTGGGGAGGGATAGAGGTGTCCCAGGTTGTGTGCAGGCAGCAGAATAACCAGGAGGAAGCAGATGTAAGGCCAGGCTGTGGCCTGGGTGCCCTGGACACCAGGCGAGGAGAGCCGCACCTTCTCCCACAGGCAGGAGGGACCACAGAAGGTTTCAGCCAACAGGGTCTCTGCTCAGTGCTGCCCTGTTCCCTGGGCTAGGCACACAGGCAACAGAGGACCAGGCCACGTGATCTTCTAACTGTGTCCTCTGAACCATGAAAATGGAGCCGTGTGCAAACTAGAGGGGACCACGCGGAGCCCCTGGAATCCTGCCTGGCAGCTCTGGTTTCCCTTCCGCCTTTCTTCATGGACCTCCCCGGGGATGCGCTGGTCTCCTAGATCAGTTTAGAACAGATCTTTGAGAAATGTCGGCTCCCCACAGAGGTCCTGGAAGATCAGAGTCCCCTCGCTTTGGACACAGGACCTGGGACGTGGAGCCCCATGTTTTGCAAGTGAGAGGGGGTGTCCCCAAGACCTTGTAGGCGCCAACGGCAGAGATGTGTGACCCAGAGGCTTCCAGGACCAAGTGACCAAGAGTGAAAACGGAAGGGCTGGTGATGCCAGGGGGACAGACAATCCCAAGGGGTCCTCTGGCTTAGGAACGTCCCCACAGGACCTGACCCAGAATCTTCCGTGCTTTTTTCGGTGAGAAATAAAGATCCCAAACCATCCAGCAGGGACTAGATGAGAAATGGTGGGGAATCACACAGGGAGGTGTTTCGAGCGTGATCCCACCCCGAAGGGGGACCCAGGTGGCCTTGGGACATAAGGTACACATGAGGACACTCCAGGGACCAGGTCTTCCTGGGAGATGATGGCTTTTACCCCAATTCCTAGGATGTGAGAAGTAGGCTGTTTTTCCCCTTCCTTGAAAAACAAAGCTACAAACAATCCCTGTGCTGTGTACCTGACTCCCTGCTGTGGTGGCAGCTGATCTAGAAGTTTCTGCGCTTATGGTGACTTTGGCCTCACACCCAACATTTCTCTTCCCTCCCCTCCTTATATAACGAGCCGGCCTCTTGAATAGAATGGGTTTGTTGGCCGCAAAAACAAAAACAAAAACCCCAGCAGACTCCTTGTTTGGATTCGTTAGCGCCGTGGCCTGTGGCCTTGAGTCCCCGACTGGGAGCCACTAGTTACTCTGTGCCCTTGGGGTCTCCAGTCGGGCCCTGGGATGTGTCCCCCGCCCTCCAGACATCCTGAGGCTGCCCGGTGACCCCGGCTGCCACCTGCTTCCATCTGGAGTGTGAAGGCCAGAGCCCTTGCCCTGGGGTCTACACTGGATGGCTTGGCCTGCGAGAGGGGACGTGGGTTTGCAGACCTTCCTCCCGGCTCTGCTGCTGCCTGACCCCAGCTAGCTGTTCCATCTCCAGGTTTATCTTCTCTGCCCGAGATCCCTGCAGCCTCAGGGCCCTGAGTCTGGGCGTGTGCAATACACCTGCTCCCCTGCATTCCGGAAGGACTCAGAGCCATGGATGCAGGACCAAGTGACCACTCCAGCTCCTGTCCCCACATGGACTGATGACCACAGGCCTCTTGGGGCAGCCCAAGGCAGCCCCTCAGCTAGACTGCAGGCTCCCTGCTGTCTCCTGTAGAAATGACAGGAGGTGGGTGATCAAGGCCCAGAGTGGTGGGTGATCGGTTGACCGACAGAACTGAGGCCATCTCTGCCTATTTGCTGCTATTACTTTCTTTTTAATTAATAGACTTTTTTTTTTGAGAAGTTTTAGATTTACAGAACAATTGAGCAGAAAGTACAGAGAGCTCCCTTGTAGCCTCTTCCCCTCCCCCCCAGCATCCCCTATTATTAGCGGTGCATTTGTTACAACTGATGAGCCTTTATTAATACACTATTATTAACTGAAAGTCAGAGCTTATATCGGGCTCATTCTTGGTTTTGTACATTTTATGGGTTTTGACAAATGTATAGTGACGTGTATGCACCATTACAGTATCAGAGTAGTTTCACTGCCCTAAAAATTCCCAGGGCTTTGCCTGTTCATCCCTCCCCCATCCCCTGGCAGCTACTTACAGGTGTTTGTCCTGCCGCCTCTGGGCCTGACCCCAGGGTGCACCCACCAGGGGCAGTGTGACCCATCACGGCCTTGGGGCTCAACCCGGCATGTGGAAGGGAGTCTGCCATCTCGGTGCCAGGAGGAGAGATGGCCTAGAATAGAATTTGGGGGCTGGAAGGCCTTTGGAGGAGCTCCAGGATTCAGACCCAAATACCTCCTATCTCAGGTGAGGAAACCAAGGACCAGAGACAGGATGTGAGTTTCCAATCAGCACAGCTGGTTGGAACAGAAATCTGTATCCAGGCCTCAGAGAGGGCATAGGTTCAATTCAGCTTCTTTTTTAACAGTAGGAGCTAAGTTAGTAAAAAGGACCAAAAAATAAATTTTGCAAAGAGCTAGCCACTTGCCTGTTTTGAGTGTCATCATTAACCTGCCCCGTGGGGGACTCTGGCCCAAGGTGGGGTGCCTGGAACCCTCAGTGGCCACTGGGCTCTGAGGGAGGACGCCGTGTGGCCCCAGTGCCCCCTGTTCTACCCGAGAACTCTGAGTTCCCACGAGGAGCCACCCGACATGTGCCCTGCGTGTGCCTGGCGTGTGCCCGAGGGGCCCCGGGCAGGTCCTGCCCTGGAAGGAAGGGGAAGTGGGCAGATAGCATCTCCTGGAGCCGCTGGTCTCCACGTACCTGCTGCTTTAGGCTTTGACACGCAGCACCTGGAGCCCTTCTATGCAGAGTGCCCTCCAGCCTTCCATCAGATGGAGGGCGCTGAGGTTTCTGTGACTCCCTCCCGAAAGTTCCCAGAGCAGCTGCTTACCCTAATGGGCATGACAACAAGCGTGGAGCAATCCCAGGAAGTAACACATTCACGCAAAGCCAGTGGATGACAAAGGGCAACTTGGAACAAGAGCTTTGTCGCTGGACGCAAAGATACCAAGAGAACTGAAATTAGAGGATGGCCGACCTTGTATAATAATTACAACTGACACCTGGGTGCGCAGGGCTGCCAGGCCCGTGCTAGGGGCTCCGTCTGTACTGTGACTCTGCAGGACAGCTGTTATCATCTTACGTAATGGAAACGTAAGCTAGAAGGTCAAAGTCAACTAGAGAGAGCACGGTGTGATAGAGAACTTGGCTAGGAGTTGCAAGACCAGGATTTGGTTCTGGCTCGGTCATGACTCTACCATGTGGCTTTGAGCACCTCGCTCAGATCTCTCTGGAAACCTGTTACCCCACCTGTAATGGAAGGGGATCAATTTGGAAGATCTCTGACATTTTCCAACGGCGACCCCCCCGTGACTGCGTTATTTCCCTGGTTTAGGTGTCAGGAGACCAGGGGGTCTGCGGTAGGCCTGGACCAGGGGGGCACAGGTGCTGACAGATACCACTCTGGAGGGGTCTCGGTAGGTGGTTGCCCCAGGGCTGTAACTGCTGTTCTGGGTCTGGGGTGGCCTGGGACTGCTGGGGTTGGCAGGACCCACGGTGGGTCAGAGCAGCAGTGCCCACTGCTCAGAGGGCCAGGGGAGGGATGGATGTGGTTGGAGGAAAGGGGAGGTGGGAATTCCCTGGCGGTCCATTGGTTAGGACTCTGCACTTTCACTGCCAAGGGCGTGGCCCCCCAAAAATAAGTTCCATCCCTGGTTGGGGAACTAGGATCCCGCAAGCCATGCAGCGTGGCCAAAAAAAAAAGAAAAAAGGGGTCTGGGGGAGGTAAGGAGTTGCCTTACCTCCCATCCATGACAGTGACGAGATGTGATTCTCTGTCTCCATCCTGTGTGCGTATTTCTGGGCACAGAGTACAAAGGGAGGTCAGAGGGCTTCGGCCAGGACAGAGGACAAAAGATGGTGTTCGTCCCTGTTCACTCTCGTGACATCTAGAAGGACAGGGGCTGTCGGCTCCCCTCTGAAATCTACCCGCGGTGCACAGTCGTCCAGACGTTTTTGTCCACAACGCAGTAACATGCATATTTTATTCACGTCTACGTGTGAATAACTGAAACAATTTTAGGAAACAATGAGATGCATCCTTATTTTATTCTAATTTATATTTTGGTGGTTGTATAATCCACTAAATCGATTTCATGATCCGCTGATGGGTTGGCACTATTAGTTAGAAAACTGTGGCTAAATGCTTCCGGAGCAGCCAGTTCAGCCTGGGATGAAAGTTAGAGCGAATGAATAAAAGCACCTTCTTTGTTATGCTTACTTAGTGCAGAAGCCCTTGCGTTCTATTCAAGTCCCTGGTGTTTGCTGCTTCCCCTGAACTCCTTGGACTTTTCAGTCTGTAACACGTGGTTACAGAGCAGGTGGTGACACACAGGTAGGAATGGAAGAATCTTTGGGCACCTGCAGAAATGTTTAGGAAGAATCTTTTTTTTTTTTTTTTTTTTTTTTT